>NC_092860.1:144028714-144040720 GCF_032062135.1 Pyxicephalus adspersus | reverse complement strand
CCAGTAGAAGCTTAACTCATAGTAGCGGCTACAACTATCTAGCCTGGTACCAACAGAAGGACCAACAAACTCCAAAGATTCTTATCTAATATGCCAGCACTCGTGCATCAGGGATCCCAGAGAGGTTCAGTGGTTCAGGATCGGGAACTAACTACAAATTAACTAATAATGGAGCAACTGTAGAAGATGAAGGAAGATATTACTGTCAGGAGACAGGGTGGACTCCTTTCACACAGTGATACAGAGCCGTACAAAAACCTCCTTCCTCTTTTAAGGTAATATAAAGGTAAGACTGCTATGAAGAAAACCTAAATGAAAAGTAAAAAGTGTATTAATTACAATGAAATATGAAAAGTGTTTTTGTCTATAAGCCACTAAAAGGTGTATTTAATATACAGGTGACTCCAGTGTGATTACTGACCTGCTGGTTTTATATATCTCCTGGATACTAGATCATTCTGTAATAGTTCAATGCTTTGTTCTCACCCAGTGCAGTGTTTGCCTAATCCTAGGTAGCCATCATACTGCCTAGGATTAACCAAACACTGCACTGGTTTTAACCTTTTATTGTTGTTTTTTAAAAAGCATGGTGGCAGCAAATACCATTTATTTTCATGTTATTTTAATAACATGAAACATGAAAGATGCTAATTACATTAATATTGAGTCTCTCTGCTTTTCTTAAATGTAACATGGGCAATTTATGGGTCATGTAAAGAACTGGAAGGGTGTTGTACACAGTCTTTTTAAAATAAATACAGCTCCTTGCCTTCTTTCAAGTGCCCCTGGACCTGAAGTAGCAAGTTGTATATTGAGTTTAGGTTTGCAAATATCAAGATGAATTAAAGGTGGACTTCAGGGGAAACTGTGCATGCACGCCTACTAGGAAGACCTGTGTTTTTGGGGCTCCAGCTGATTGCCGCTGTTTCTTAAAATAGAAGCCGCCTGCACGAACTGGACTACCTCACAGATGGGCAGGAAAAAGCACACAGCCACCCCGCACCCAGGAGAGAAGCGTCAGTCCCAGACTATGGACTCCCTTTTCTCCCGCAGTGCCAAGGCTCCCCCATGGGAAGGGAGGTTGCAGCCAATATGGCGTGAGACCCAGCCATGAGGCAGGATAAGACCGCAACTGTGAGTAACCCCTGCAGCTCCAAACTGTCAGAGGAAGTTAGCTACACAAAAAAGAGGGCTCTGAAATCCCCTACCCCCCCCCCTTCTCCCCAGACATATCCCAAGTACCAGCTAGCTCTCAGTTTGCCCCTACACAAGACAAAACCAGGGAGGATTTGGAAGCTTTTATGTGTCGGAAGATACTGTTAAAAATGAGATAGCAGATGTGAAGCAGGATTAGGTTGCTTAGTACTCCAGCAAGACGACCTGGAAAACCGCAGTAGACGTAATAACCTGAGAATACATGGCCTGCCAGAGTTGGTGGAATCCGCGAACCTGCAGTTACACAAATTTTCAACACGCTACAAGGGACCCCGCAGGACAACCCTATTGCAATAGAGAGAGTTCATAGAGCTCCGGGGCAACAGTTTCAAGACCCTAGCAGAGTGCGAGATGTCATATGTAAGCTGCTGTCTTTTCCGCTGAAAGGAAATCTTGAAAGTCGCTGGGTCCCAGGAGGAAATTCTTTTTTAGGAGTCACCCATTATGCTTATGCAGGACCTCTCCCACCATCACTAAGAAGGGCTCCACGTCCTCTCATGGAGATTTTGAGAACAAATGGCCTACGTTAGAGATGGGAATTCCCATTTCCCATCAGGGCCTTTAACCCCCTTAAGCTACGTACACACTTCCAATTATTATCGTTGGTAAACGAACGACGAACGATCCTGCACGATATCTGCGAACGATCGTATAGATTGAACTCAATGGAGGCTTTTTCAAGCGTTTTTAAGCTTTTATGAAAGCTTCCATTGAAAACAATGGGGGCTTTTATAAACATTTTTACCAGGACTTTGGAATCTTGAAGCACCCTTTAATAAGGAGACTCCCAGATCTCCACCACCCCACCATGGCGGAGATCTGGGAGCTGTCATCAGGATTTCCCTTTCCTCAGCCAACCAGGGAATCAGAACAGTCAGTGGAGCTTTACTATGGTGACAGCTCCACTCCCCTGATCACTCCTGCAGCCCTAGAGGAGCTGTGACATGTTTTACAGATACAGAACACATGTCACAGCTCCTCTAGGGCTGTGGGAGTAATCAGGGGAGTAGAGCTGGCAGCACAGCAGAGCTCCGCTTACTGCTCTGCTCCCTGATTGCCTGAGGATAGGGAAATTCTGATGATGCTTGAGCTGTCATCAGGGTTTCCTATTTCTCAGCTAATCACAGTGCAGTAGAGGTGATGAATGGAGATACATATCTCCATTCAACCTCTATTGCCCTGGTATTGCCTGTGGTTACAGCTAATTGAAGGCACGTGCTTCCAATTAGCTGTAACAGCAAAGTTCCCACAGTCCGGGGATCCCACAATGACATTATGATTCATAATGTCATTGTCAGATAACCTGTAAAAAATAAAAAAAAACAAAGAGTTAATATAAAAACACACACAAATTAAATTCATTTAAGATTTTTTTTTTTTAAACTTTTTTTCCTGAATTTTTGCAGTCGAATCCCATGTTTTTGGGTCGGGTCTATCTGAATTCGAACAGCGATATTCGGGGGGCACATATGGACAACCCTAATTCTAAACACTACTCATCAGGCACACATCTTTCTTGTCAAGCCACCTCAGGGCCATCATCTTGCCTTTCTGCCAGGCAACAATTTCTCCTATCTTCAGCTTCCCTTTTGCAAACAGTGCAGGCAGGTTGCTCTGGTTAGCCCTAACGGTTCCATATGCATCTGTTCTGTGTCGCAGAAGGAACTCATAAAGCTCAGGAGACAATAGCCCGACCTAGCAATGGCTCAATGAGGGATAGCACTGAAGATGTTGACAATCCATAATGGCTGTATCTGAGGTTGAACTGTGTCCCTTTTCCAGTGTACAATACCGTATTCCAGATGTAGCCACATGAGGATTTGCACAGCATATAGGTCTTTGCGCCAAATCGTGCCCTCTTTGACGCAATGTACTGCACCCTGCTGAGCCTCCCCCTGTAAGCCATTAGACTTTCGTCAATGCTGACATCTCTTTCTGGCACATAGGTTTGCTGGAAATTTTGTAGAATAATCTGAGACACTTTCCAAATTTTCTTGAGTTTTTGCGCAGGATGGGTAGTCTCATCAAATTCTTCATTGTTTGCGAAGTGCAGGTACTTCATTATGAGGGAAAAGTGGTATTCAGGCATGACTGTGCCAAAGAATGGAGTGGCAATCATTTTGTTTTTGGACCAGTACCATTTCTGCACGGGTTTGCCCACATCTCCCTGCAGGATCACCAAGCCCAAAAACAGCCAAATGTCATCCTTGGTCACAGGTTCCCACTTTTTGCTTCTTGCAAACCTCTGGTGTGGGGCACCTTGTTGCTGTGCAGCGTACCTGCATAAAACAAAATAAAAAAAGTATTTTAAGATATGTTCTTTTATAGTCTGAAGGTGGCAAGTAATATGTTAGCAAACACAGAGCAGCATACATGTTGGCATAAAAAAAAAATTAGCAATAAGTTTCAAAAGGTTAGCAAACACAGAGCGGCTTACCTCTTTGTCTCCGCAACAATTTTTTTGATAACTTCATCAGTCAAAAACAACTTCAGGTGTGCCAGGGGGTCGTCGCATTCAGCCTCAATTTTTATCTCAGGTGCGCCGGTAAATGGAAATCTTGGCAGTGCTACCTGGTCCGCATCAAGGTCAATAGGACACCATGTGCGCACAGGTTCAGAATCGCTCGATTCCACAAAGGACTCCAAATCGTTATCGCTGCGTTCGAATTCCTCCAAAACAGCGCTTGCGCCAGCGAGATGCCTTTTGGATGCCATGTGGTCTCCAGCAATAAGTCAGGAACAATCAAGGTCAAGGACAAAGTGATGAAATGATACATTCAGGAAGTGTTAAAAAAAGTCATCAAAAGGTCAGATCAAGGTCAGGGCTAATAGTGGGCAAAATATAAATCAGGGCACTGGGCAATGATGCTTGGTGCACTACAATATGTATTTATACTTTTATTGTATGTTTTGATGTGTTTTTACTGTAAAAAAAAATTTAAAAGCAGATTACATAGTACATGCGAGCAGGACAGCAGCAAGAGTAGATTCAGGGGGTGCTGCCAGCGGGAAATCTCCGCTGGCATCACCCTCTGGATTTACTATTGGTGATCGCATCTGCAGTTAGATGTGATGCACCAAGCAGAAATCCTGCATGGTGCATCGCATCTAACTGCAGATGCGTGCATCGGGGTGGTGGGGTATTTAAAAGCAGATTGTAGAGACCTACAATCAACTGATATGGTGCATAATCGAAAAAATATACAATATTTATAATTATCAATAATGTGTGAAATATCAAGTCTACAAATAATTTCAACATCATACTCACTACTGTAAATAACACTGATAACCAAAAAGCACAGAATTTACATCTCCCCAATATTTGCATACACAGTGTGTGGGGTGTAACATCTCCCCGTCACTCTCTCTATATATCTCATTGTACAGGAGACGTCTTCTAGTTTGTATCTGACACTCCACAAACATCAAGATGATTTCTCACAGTTATCTGCTGGCCATCATCATCATTCCTATTCAGGGTGAGAGATGAGGCTCCTTCCATCATCCTCTGCACATACATCTATACATTGTACAATAAATACACACATCAGGATTGATAGGAAGATATACAGATATTTATAAATAATCATTATGTCTCTTCCCATCCTCAGGATCCAGTGGACAATATGTGATGACCCAGACTCCGGAATATATCTCTGTGTCCTCGGGACAGACAGTCACTATGACATGTACATCCAGTAGTGGTATAAACAGCAAACTAGCCTGGTACCAACAGAAGGACCAACAACCTCCAAAGCTTCTTATCTATCTGGCCAGCACTCGTGGATCAGGGATCCCAGACAGGCTCAGTGGTTCAGGATCTGGAACTAACTACAAATTAACTATAGTAACAAATTACTATATGAATAGTAAAAAGTTTATTAATCACAATAAGAACAATGAAACATGAAAAGTGTTTTTGTCTATCAGGATATCTAAGATAATTTATGACCTGGAGCTCCTGTTATAAAGGACACAGAAATCTTCCTCCAAGATTTTTAGGAGGCACAAATTATGGTGAAATCTGAGCCACTGATAAGGTATTTTATATGCAGGTGATTCCAGTGTGATGGCTTACCTGCTGGTTTTATATATCCCCTAAACACTAGATCATTCTGCAACAGTGTTTGACAATGTTTGGTTGATTCCAGGCAACCACCATAGGGTAACCTTTTATTGGTGTTTTCCAAAAAGCATGGCAAAAGCAAATACCATTTGTTTTAATGTTCCTTTAAAACCCTTTTTAAAATCTTATTACATTTTTATTGAGTCTCTGTGCTTTTCTTTGCAATATGGACAGTTTATGGGCCATGTAAAGAACTGGAAGGGGTCTGTACACAGCCTTCTAAAATAATTACAGTTCCCTGCTTTCTTTCAAGTGCCCCTGGACCTGAAGTAGCACATTGTAAATTGAGTTTAGGTTTGCAAATATCAAGATAAATTAAAGGTGGACTTCAATCTGGAGAAATTGGTGTCCATAGACAGGCTACATTTCCACTAAGACTCCTCTAGTTAACAATCACATGTGATGCTAAGATTTCATAACGGGGGGACTGCGCATGCGAGTGGACGGGTAGGACGCTTTCCTTCAGGCTCCCAGTCCCGCGCCCTGCATGCGGCTGGCATAACACCTTTTACCGGCATCAAGATGGGACGCAGATATCAGCGCAGTGTTAGGCTGCAGGGAGACACACCGTGGCCACGTGAAATCGGCTCCTTCTTTCATAAAACGGGCTCTTTAGAGGAAACATCAGAGGACTCCCCTCCCCCCAAGATGGCGCCTACCTCACCACGCGCTACTCTCGGCTCGCCACGGGACTTTCATACCGTCTCCTCTTCCAGCGGTGAGTCACCTCAGATCAGTGGAGAGTCTAGAGCAGAGCTACTGGGTCATGAATCAGGAGGAAACACGCTTGCCAGCTTGGCTGTGCAGGCTAACCAGGGACACAGAAGCACGGTAGCATCCCCCCCCCAGTGAGGGAGAGGAGGATGCTCCCTTTACCAGACGAGATCTGCTGGTATGCTTTGGCAAATTTTAGCATACTATTAAAGAGGAACTGGCCGCCTTTAAGAGGATGTGTCCATTAGGATGGATGATTTTGAAAAAACGGCGGCTGATATACAAGTACAGGTGAACCAGCACGCTGAGACTTTAACTTCTCACTCCATGCTGTTGGAACAGTTGTTAATGCAACAAGATGACCTAGAAAACAGAAATAGACGTATCAACATTCGCTTGAGGGGTCTTCCGGAAGATATTGCGCCTCCTGCTCTACATGCGGCTGCCACAGCGATTTTTAACTCTCTTCTGCATGCTGCCCCTGATTCGGTGATTGAAATAGACCGCATCCACCGAGCTCTAGGCCCTAAGAATCCTGATCCCTCCAGGCCACGAGATGTTATCTGCAGGGTCCATTCCTGTTTAATTAAAGAAGCCATAATGAAGGCGGCGAGGCAACAGGAACCCCTTCAGTTTCAAAGCTGTGAGATACAACTGCTACAGGATCTCTCCCGCCATACCCTCCTGCTACGTAAGGCCCTGCGGCCAGTTTTGTTGGCTTTAAGGCAACGGGAAATTCCGTACAGATGGGGCTTTCCTTTTCAACTAACCGCGCACAAAGAGGGGAAGACAGCGATTTTTCGATCAGAATCGGACCTCCCGTCCTTTTTGGCAACGTTTGATTTGCCCTCCACCTCTATTCCTGATTGGCCAAAGATGCTGAGACCTCTACCACCAACTCCAGCTGCCCAGTGGCATACGCAGACTGGCAAGAATCGACGTCGCCGTGCTCCACCTCCTCAAGATGGACTTACCTGATCTGAGTTTTCAGAAGGCCTGTCCTACTCCACCTAGGGTCCTCACCTTCAGAACTCTTTCTTTGAAACTTACGCTATTGTCTCTCTGTGGCTTCCTAAGGACATTTGACCGACCCCTTCAGGAGATGGGTCTGGGTAATTATATACCATATACGTCTGTACTGCAGATTATTTGTTGGGCCATTCTCAGGTGAATTATGTAACTTGCTGCCACTTTCAAGTTTCATGCTATGCCTAAAGTTAGGTTACTATATACCTCATTATTGAGTCTGTTGAATAGATTCCCAGTTATTGTTATTTAATTGTATGCACATTGCCACTTTTCATGTGCGTCCTGTACTGTTGATGTTGACGCCATGGCTAACGCGGTGTTATTACCACCAGCTTAAAAATGTATCTGATTGTTTGTGTCAGATAAAAAAATGTTTGTTGGACCGTGTGTTGGGGGCGGGCTGGGGGCCCCCACCCATGCCGTCGTAGAGTTTGTATAACTCCCCCACTTAGGCCTCCCAGGTTCTCTGAGACTTAAAACCTTTTGGTGCCTTACGTACCTTTGGTACTTAGTTACTTGGTTGTTGTCCTCCCTCACCCCCCCCATACCCCCCTTTCCTAGTCCCCCCTCTTCTCAGCCCTTCCTTGTGTTGGAACCTTACCCCTCCCCTAAGTTCCTCCTACCCGCCCCCAACCCAAGACCGGATTGCACATCCTTTGGCCTCTGGGCTTGATCTGTTAGGTGTTATTTACTGTGGTGATTCTTTGTTACTGATATGGACCGTATTAAGTTAGCGTCATTTAATGTCAAGGGCTTGAATGTCCCGGAGAAACGTTCAGCACTGCTGGCTGAATTGGCGAGGTTACGGGTCCAGGTGGCGCTACTCCAGGAAACTCATTTTAAACATGACAAGATTCCCAAATTATTCAATAAGAAATTTCCAACCAGTTACCACTGTGGCTCGAGGGACTCCAGATCTGGGGGTACTTCTCTCTTGATCTCAGGGTCGCTACGCTGGCATCTTATTGATATATACAGAGATCAAAAAAGTAGAGTACTGTTTGTCAAGGGCACTTTGGAAGAACGGCTAGTAATCTTTGCTTCTATTTATGCCCCCCAAGTGCACCTCAAACGATTTATGAAAGGGATGCTTGAGAAGCTGGAGGAGTTTTCTGAGGGTCTGCTCATATGTGGAGGTGACTTTAACTTTGCTCCTGATCGTGACCTGGATACATCCGGTGCAGCGGGACCTGCTAATTCACATTTCTCTGCTCAAGTGAAACACTGTTTACATAAACACCAATTGGTTGACGTATGGCGGATCTTGAATCCGACTGGTAGGGATTACACATTTTATTCTCACCCGCATGGGATGTATTCACGCATTGATCATTTTTGGCTTAAGCAGGGGGATCTGACGCAGGCCGTGGACTGTAGGATTGGGAACATCGCATTCTCAGATCATGCACCGGTGATTCTCACACTGCATTTAGCCTACACTTCCCCCAAGTCATGGTACTGGAAACTAAATGAATCGCTATTGGCTGACCCAGTGGTTGTTGCGGAGCTGACCTCCGAAATGAGGAGTTACTTTACCTTGAATGTTGCTCCTGAGTGCTCCCCTACTGTGATTTGGGAAGCGCATAAGGCTGTGATTAGGGGAATTCTTATAAAACACGGGGCTAGATTGAAAAGGGAAAGACAGGCGGAAATTGCCTCCACTATAAAATGCGTGCAGGAGTTAGAGCTCCTCCACAAGCGCTCCTTAGACAAATGGGTGGGCTCAGAGTTGGCTCTATTACGCCAGAAATTGGCCTCGCTTTGTCTTGGCAAAGCGCGGGCAGCCCTGGTTAAATGCCGGAGAACTTATTATGAACATGGGGATAAATGTGGACGGCTGCTGGCAAGAGCCCTAAGAGGCTTAAGGGCCCGCATGCATGTATCCTTTCTGGCTACTGACTCTGGGGGAAAGGTATACCGGGTGAAAGAGATAGCCGAAAAATTTAGAGATTATTACGCCTCCCTATACAATTTAAAACCACCTGAACAGTCGAGTACAGCACACAACTCCCATCTGGAGAAAATACAGCGTTATTTAGAGAAGGTCAATTTACCATGCCTGTCTGATTTGGCATGTAAAGATATGGAGGCCCCGATAACTGTTGCGGAGTTCCAGGCAGCTATAAAGCAAACCAAGTCGGGGAAGGCGCCAGGCCCGGATGGCTTTTCACTCCCCTACTACAGGAAGTTCACTGAGGACCTGGCCCCTCACTTTGTGGCTGCTTTTAATTCCTTGACGGATGGGGGCTCTCTACCGCTGGATTCCTTAAGAGCTATAATCACTGTAATTCCCAAGGCAGATAAGGACCATTCGGTCTGTAGCAGCTACAGGCCTATTTCACTTCTGAATCAAGATCTTA
Source organism: Pyxicephalus adspersus (assembly GCF_032062135.1). Classification (NCBI taxonomy): domain Eukaryota; kingdom Metazoa; phylum Chordata; class Amphibia; order Anura; family Pyxicephalidae; genus Pyxicephalus; species Pyxicephalus adspersus. The sequence continues at coordinate 144,031,273 of NC_092860.1, read as the reverse complement.
AACTTTTTACCAAAATTCTAGCTAACAGACTGCAAAGACACATTCATGCCCTTATCCACGTAGATCAAGTAGGGTTTATGCCTTCCAGGGAAGCCCGGGATAATACTTTAAGAGCCATTTCATGGATTCACGCGGCGGCCTCTTCTGACAGATCTTCGCTACTGCTCTCAACCGATGCAGAAAAAGCCTTCGATAGAGTGGACTGGGACTTTATGCTGGCCACGCTCCGTACCATGGGCATGGGGAATAAGATGTTGACCTGGATCCAGGCTTTGTACTCATCCCTTTCTGCATCAGTCAGGGTGAACGGAGAAGTGTCCTCACCTTTCAGTATCTCTAATGGCACTAGACAGGGCTGCCCTCTTTCCCCCCTTATTTTTATTTTGTCTCTGGAACCTCTATTGTCAGCAATACGCTCTAATCCCAATATTCAGGGCCTTATACTAAATGGTTGTGAGCATAAGGTGGCAGCTTATGCAGATGACCTTCTTTTCATCAGCACTAACCCTCTTACATCTCTACCGAACCTTATCAACACAATACGGGAATATGGGTCGGTGTCCAACTTTAAAATCAACTACTCTAAATCTGCAGTTCTGAGTATCTCTATGGACCAGACCCTTCGATCTCGTCTCATTCCATCTTTCTCTTTTAAATGGGAAGATAAGTCGCTTCAATACCTGGGGACTCGGATTCCAGCAGACCTGTCTCAGCTCTATGCTCTAAATTTCGCTCCCATTCTCACTACTATTAACAAGGATTTAGAGCATTGGTCCTCCTTGACCCTGTCCTGGTTGGGCCGCATACAGGCAGTGAAAATGAACATCCTACCGCGGATCCTGTACCTTTTCCAGGTTTTACCAATCTCTTTGCCGGCCTCATTCTTCAAATCATTACACTCTAAGGTATTCCACTTTATTTGGGGCAGAAAGGGCCATAGACTTAGCAGGAGTCTAATATTCAGAAGCAAGAATGGAGGGGGTCTAGGCGTCCCTAATTTCTCCATATACTATATGGCGACCCAAATGGTCCGAATTTTAGACTGGTTCCGACATTGGGAGTTTAAGCAATGGATAGGTGTGGAACAATCCTTCACGCCTATACCTTTGACAGCGCTCCCCTGGTTACAAAAGCTCCCTCACCCAAATCTGAGAGCTCACCCTGTGATCTTTGCTACTTGGAAAGCCTGTCAGAGACCCATATTTAAACTCAACTTGTCGCCTGGACTTTCTCTCTTGTATCCGATCATTGGAAACCCTGCCTTTCCCCTGGGTTGGAAATTCGGGGAGTTGCATGAGGGTGGACTCCTCAGGGCGGAGCACTATATCCACCAAGGACATTGGGTTTCGTTAGAGGCATTGATGGATAGGATGGGGGATTTTAACCTTGATTTTTGGAGATCACTGCAGTTGCACCACTATTTACGGTCTCTTCCCCCAGAACATTGCAACAACCGAGTGAAAACGAGTTTTGAGATAGCCTGTGTGGGAAGTGGCCCGCTTAGACATTCTCTGTCTTACCTGTATGCTGTGCTCAACCAGACCCCGGAGAATTTTTCCCCCTCATATTTCCTGCCTGATTATGGTTTGCTAAAAGTGAAACTTTAGTTTTGCTTTAGGGTGTAACCCCAGGAAAAACCAAACCTTAATTGGCTCCTTTGAACTCCAGCACAACTGGTAATCCTCGGGTTTACAATTATATAGAGTAATGGCACTACAGGAACAGCAAAAGGCAGGACATTTGTGAATGTAATATTAAATTTTATGGTACAGTTTATAGAAGTCTCCACTAGAAATGATACTCTGCCGGACCTAGTTATTTCTAACAATGCAGAGCTTATAACAAATGTGCAAATAAAAGAGAATCTGGGTAGCAGTGATCATATTATGATTTAATTTAATGTTAGCTGTAATCAGGAAGCAAAAACAGGAAAGATAAAAACATTAAATTTTAAAAGAGCAAATATTCCATTATTAAGGGCGGCTCTCTGTGACTTGGACTGGGAGACAATATTGTCCTCAAAGAACACAGAACAGAAATGGGAATCTTTCAAGTCTGTTCTACAAGAGCAAACTGAAAAATATATTCAAATGGGTAAGAAGTTTAAGAGGCTAAATTTAAAACATATGTGCCTTACAGCTGATGTTAAAAAAAACCATAATGAACAAGAAAAGGGCATTCCAAAAATATAAAAATGAAGGATCACCTTCATCATTTGAAACCTATAGAGAATATAACAAAAGATGTACAAAGGAGATAAAATGTGCAAAACTTCAAAATGAAAGACCAATTGCAAAGGAAAGTAAGGCAAATCCCCAAAACTTTTTCAAATATATTATTAGCAAAAAGTTCAGATTTGAGCATGTAGGCCCCTTAAAAGATGTCGCTAGGTTGGTAACTGGGGATAAAGACAAGACAGATTTACTAAACCCTTTTTTTTAGCTCCGTGTACACGAAAGAAAACGGCAGAGCTCAAGTCCAAATTCATAAATGCAATGTCACTGCCTTAAATGAGTCACAATGGCTCAGAATTGATAGGATTGAGAAACAGCTGGGAAA
>NC_092860.1:144013777-144027159 GCF_032062135.1 Pyxicephalus adspersus | reverse complement strand
ACTATGTAACTATATGAAATGACAATTAGCCCAGAATAGCTCAAGGCATACATTGTGAATCTTAAAAAGCCTAAAATTTCATTGCTGCCAATCCCTAAATATGCTGAGAACAACTTTTGCTATTTCATGAGATATTCAGAGTACATTTCTTATCTTCCCTAACTGTGGTCTTATTTTTTTTTCAGATGGTGAGAAGGGTAGCACGCATTTTGGCGGCCTGGACTATCAACGGTTTGTTAACACAGTATCAATGAGGAAAGACATCAGTAATGATTTTGGAAAGCAATTGTTGCTGCTCATTAATCTAGGATAGTTTAGGAGGTCAACTCCAAATATTTTGAAGATCATCATCCTACAATAAGAAAGATTATTACCAAGTAGGAAACATTGAAGACAGTTGTCAATCTTTCCAGGAGCGAATATCCCACAAAATTCACCCCAAGATCAGACCATGGAATGCTTAAAGAAACTACAAAAAAAGTACAAATAGGAAAAGACAGAACAAGTATGGCTTATTTGGAAGGGTTGCTCTTTTTTAAAAAAAGAAAATGGCAGAATGGTATTGGTTTGTATTGTATTGTCCAGTGGCATATTTAATGAAAACCAAACAGAGCAGAAACACCTCATACCAACTGTCAAGCATGGTGGAGGAAGGGCGATGATTTGGGCTTGTGTGTTGAAGACATTGAACCTGGGTACCTTGCAGTTATTAAGCTGACCGTGATCTCCTCTGTATACTAAAACGTTCTACAGTTACATATGAGGCCATCTTTGCTGCTGCTAAAGTTTGACTATAACTGGCTGATGCAGCAGGAGAGTGATCCCAAGCACACCAGCAAATTTATAATAGAATGACTGAAAAAGAAAAAGGATCAGGGCGTTTTAATGGTCCAGTCAAATTCCATACTTCAAACAATGAAAATTCTGTAGCAGGATCATACAGTGGTCCTAAACCCTATCATCAGTCTTATTATTAGATATCTTTTCTCACCTTCTTGCACTGTAATGTCAGTCCCTCATCATGGTGCTGGTTGTTTCAGCTTGCATGCATGAAAAATAAAACATTTATATGTATAGAAGCGGCCATCCTTGCCATCCACTTCTGACCTTCTCTGTCCAGAGCTCTCTCTCACTGCTTCCCATCTACTCTGGTCTAAACCACTCCCACTGTTGTGATTGGTTGGTAAGTTTAGTGACTTTTTTTCTCTTTGGCTGATAATTTCAATCTTCCATGAGCCTTTGCAGCTTCCTCTTCATTGCCGTGGCAATTAAGGGGGAGGAGTCAGAGCAGGTTTTTTTTAGGAGTTTAGGAGGTTAAAAAGCATTAATTAAAAGTAAAACCTGGACAGATCAGTATAACCTGGGCTCATATCATCCATAAGCCCAAGCTGATAATAGGCGTTTAGGTTCACTGTGCAAAAAAAGATCACAAACATAAATGAGCAATGTTGTAAAGAAGAGTGGACCAAGATTCCTCCACAATGATGTGGAAGATGATAAAGTCATACAGAAAATAATTATTTTGTTATTGCTGCTAAACTACAAGCTATAAAATATTGTACTGTAGTTTTTCTCAACTGGCTTCTCCATTTTAGCTTCACTTATGCTAATAAATAATGATGAAGTTGATCTGTTGTGAGTTGTTCGTCAGCTGAAGTTGTAATTATCTTAATTGAGAACCTGTTAAGAACCAGGTGATGTTTATTTTTCCCTGATACATACAATCTTAGTTTTGTAAGAGGGTGTACTTTTTTTTATCATGACTGTAATATGTTTGTATTGGCTGTTCCCATTTCATGGCAGACACTGAGAAGAACTAAATTGTTCTCATTTAATCTGAGACCTCTACCGGTATTATTAAATTTGGTTTGAATGGATACAAAGTTCCCCATGGCTTCTTTAAATTCCAAATGTCCCCTCAGCTGCCTCACTTTGTTTGTATTGGAACCTGGAAGTTCTCATTTCTAAATCCTGCTTATTGCATTGTAAGGTATCGGGGTAAAGAAGAGCAGAGTTTCTGTGACCCCCCCCCCAATATCATTCTGCAGCACACAAGGTAGACCCCATGATGTCACCATGATGTATAACTGTCACCTGTTGTATAGAATGTCACATAGGGAAGCATTTGTGGTGAAGCATTGAAAGGTAACTGCTATGGGAAGCTGCATTAGGGAACCAATCTGTGTGAATGGCTCTACAGCACACCAAAGCCTGCACATGTTACCAAAGCCCAATGGTGTAGATTGACCCTCACAAACTCCTGGATAGAACTTCAACTACTTACCAATGTCAAAACAGGAAATAAATAAAGCAAATAAGGACATTGGAGTGTTGCACAAAGAACATTGTGGTGGTGAAATGTGAACTTAATGTAGTTTATTACATTGTTATTATATTATTTATATTTTGTGCTGCTGGTTACAGCTGAAATGTTTATGTACCAAAAAGGCCCCTTTTATGGTCAGACCAAGCATGAAGTGTTCTGTATAATAGTTCTCTAATGATATGTTGTACAATATAAAAACACTGCAAATATAAATTTTAAATTGAAATATTTACTGACTGAAACATTCTTGCAGGCTTTATTTTTTTTTTTATTAAACTGTGAACTGACTAATTTTGTTCACTTTAAATTTTTATTTAATCTTAAAGACTTTGTTATTTAAGACTGCACAAAATAAATTAGTATACTACTTTGCCACTAGTGTACAACAACCCCCTTCTTTTGTTAGAAGGCCTATACTTTAAGGGATCACTTCTACAGGAGAAACAGCAGTAGAAAAATAAAATTAGATAAATAAAATTTTGTTTATTGCTGGAATTGACCACTAACACTTTGCTGTGCACTACTACCAGCAGTCACATACACAAACATGACAATGTTACATTTTTTTTATCTTTACACTTGTAACCAGCCTGTGTCTGCTGTGTTCAGCCCAGCTGAAGCCATTGTTACTTTCAGCATGGCTGAGCTCTGCCTCGGCTTGTTAGTGGATTCTCTCAGGAGACCTGTCATTGCCTGTTGGGGCCAATCCCCAGGAAAAGTGTGCATTCAGAGGGCAGGGATCTTTGGAGGATTGCTTCTTGGCATTAGGTCTTTGTTGAGTTTGCCAATAATTGAGCCAACCACCTAAACAAAAAAAACTCCCTAAACACTAGAAACAACCAATATTCCTTAAGATCGGGTTGCTGTGTAACAAGACATTATTAGTGCAACAAAAGTCTTTAATAAGCATTTGTAAATATTTGTTTTTAGGATTAACAAAAGAGCATTAAGGTCAGTGTTAGTGTTAGGGCATGGCATTATCAATTTAAAAAAGTAGGGTACAAAGAAGCTCTTAAATACTTAAGAACCATCACAATCCCATTGAACCACCTTTTGACTCCAATTAATTAAAAAAGGATGTTCCAAACTTTGCAAGTCTTTCAATTTCACATATCCTTAGGAGTCCATTCACACTTATTTGCTTCAGCAATGTGTAGCTCAATGACCCAATGACGCCTTCTTTTGTCTTCTAAATAGCGTTGACATCAGTGCAGCCCTCTATAAAAGAAACAGTGGTAGCCATTTTGTTCTACTGTACTAGTAATTTAGATAAGGTTAGCTTGGAGCAGAAAATGGGGTGAGATACAGATTAAAGTACAAAAATGAGCAGAAAACGTTTGCCATTCTTGTGCTACTGCTTGTCAATGTACAATTTTTTACTACTAAATAGAGACAAAGAGGAGTTAAAAAAAATAAAAGAAGGCTTATTGTGCTTATGACGGTAGCATTATTTGCTACTGCTAATCAGACATAGAGCTTGGACCTTATAGGAATTTAAAAAAGCTGACCTAATATGTAGGATTGAAAAAAATAATAAAAGTCACCAGTATTTCCCCATATTTTGACTGTTCCCCAAGTAAAATGACTGCACTTATTTCCTGGACCTAAACTAAACCTCCAGATTCTAGATCCAAAATACACAAAACTATGGGTAGCAGTAGGAGGGAGGGCACCGGAAGCAACATTACTAAGCACACTACGGCCAGTATGCATGTTTTCACAAGGTAGCAAGAGGCAAATTCATCCTAGCCAATCTTAACTCCTTTTGGACTTGCTGGCATATTCATTATTTCTGATTTAGAAAAGCTCTCCAAGGCTGGAGAAGAAACCTTTTTATTAGTGAACATTAGAAGGATATGGGGTAAATTCAGGACATCAAGGATATCCAGATAAAGTAGGCTACAGCAAATAAGTGAAAGATACAGCAACAGATAAAGAAAAGGAAACATAAAAAATGGCTGCCAACACCTCCTCAGCAAAGCTTTCTATAGCGAATCTGTCAAATCAGAACTACCAGTATTGGAAATTCAAGATAAAAATGCTGCTAGTAAGAGAAGGTAAATGGAAATGTATAGATGAAGCCAGATCTGAACAGCTCGCAGATGAGTGGATAGAAAAAGATCAGAAAGATCAGAGCACTATCTCTCTTTGCATAGATGATGATCAAATCATACATATATGTAACTGTGAAACTGCTAGGTATGTGGGAGGAATTGCAAAAAGTACATGAAAGAGCTAACCTCAGCAATAAACTGTATTTAATCAGAAAATTGTATCAGACCAAATTGGTAAATGGCTAGTAGGGACGAGTGTTGTAAGTTCGATCTTGCAGCAAATCGGGCCTTTCTCGCTTACCGCAGCCCAATCAGAAGAGATCTGAGCACAGGCATATACCTCTTGCTATTTACCAAAGAAGACCGTTTGGTATAAAAAAGTTTCTGTCCTACTATATAAAAAGTACAGATATTTCAGTGTTTGATACCTCTTGCTTTTTACCACAGAAGACAGTTTGGTAAAAAAAAAGTTTCTGTCCTACTATATAAAAAAATCGTTATTTCAGTGTTTGATACCTGTTCCTATTTACCTAAGAAACTGGTACACCAAAGCGCACACAATCATACAGCCACATCATGTGGAGAGTATTGTGGACTGGGTTCCAGGGGCCTCAAGTGCATCATGTTTATCTTCTGCAGCAGGCTCTTCTTCTCCAGCAGCAACCAGCACAGCCAAGACAGGAGTTAGCCTGGCTAATCTGCCTGTACCTCCCGATGACTCTCACTTGTTGTTTGACAAACTGCCTGAGGATCTGTCATTGCAAATTTCAGACTTTGAGATCCTTGGGGAGTGTGGTCAGCACTTGCTGGGTGAGGGTTCTGGATCAGTGGTTGCGTTTGCAGATGTTTGCTTAGATGAAAATGAGGATGATGATGATCGTGAAGTCACCTGGGAACCACCAGTGCGTGTAAGGGATAGCAGCAGTTCCGAAACAGACGTAGAGGAAAGGCAGCAGCAAAAGACTGGGGATGGAAGGGGCCGTCAGAGACGATGTGACCATTGGGGAGGTGGAGCTGGAGTAGAAGCAGAAGCAGGCAAAGAGAAGGAGCAGCACGCACCTCTCCAGTGTGGTCCTGACAGACCACGCTGACAGACGATGATGGATGCATAACAATCTGCATCCTGTGCCACAGGCACATCCGCAGGGGACAGGCCGATCACATTTGGGTACAACATCCCTGCTTTCCCACATGCGCAAAAACCACAAACCAAAGTGGGAGCAATACTTGCGTTCTCTTGAAGGAGGTCCATCATCCTCTCTTCTTCCACCTACATTGACTCCTTCCCCACCTTCAACTGTCATAGCTGCTACATCTATAGTGGTTGGTGCCAACAGGTTTCGTGGCGTCAGACATTTCTCACCGCAAGATGGGTGCTCCAGTGGCCCCTTTCAGCTCCCAGTCACTTCAGCCCACTCTACTGGAGTTCTGCACAAGGCATCAGGCTATGGGCCCAACCAACAAAAGAGTCATCGAACTATATTCACATCTAGCAAAACTATTGGCTTTGCAGCTACTGCCGTACAGCATTGTGGACTCTGCTCCCTTCCGTGACCTGATGGCCTATCAGCGGCGGTGGAATATACCAAGCAGGCATTACTTCTCCGGCACAGTTGTTCCCAGTTTACATGCACATGTAATAGAAAACCTCTCCTGGGCATTGACATTCCCAGTGTCTAGCCAAATCCACGTCACCATGGACAGCTGGACAACCAGGCACGGAGTGGGGCGCTACCTGTCCTTCACCGCTCATTGGATGGCCTTTCGTAGCTCAGTGGGCAATAGTCTGCAAGAGGCATTACAACACCTGGCACCCCCGCCGAGGGGTGTGGTGGGAAAGCATGGGGCACCCCAGTCCTCTCCCTCCTCCTCCTTCTGCATTCTTGTGGTTAAGCCACTATGCCACTATGGCTCCCTCAAGCACACGTGTTGCCAGGCAGTGCTGAAACTGGTGTCCTTGGGGAGAAAAGTCACACAGCCAGAGAACTACTGTCCGCTTTGCACATAGAGGTTAAGGCTTGGATGACGCCCTGCCGGCTTACAATGGGCAACGTAGTGTGCATACCTTGTAGCCACGCTGCACATGGGCTGCATAACACATCCCCATAACACATCCCCTGCTTTGCGCATGTACTGAACCTGGTGGTGCAGAAGTTCCTCTGCACGTACCCTGGACTGCTGGATTTACTGAGACAGGATTGCTCCATCTGCTGCCATGTGCGCGAACCCCTACTGCCGCCGCGGTGCTTAGAGAGATTCAGTGCCGACAGAGGCTGCCACCGCATAGACTCATTTGTGATACTGTGACTAGATGGCACTCCACTTTGCACATGATCCAAAGTCTGTGTGAGCAAAAGGTAGCCATCTGCCATTACTTGGTCAGGGTGGGCTCCTTGGTACAGCCACACAACTGAGTTATTTTACCAGTGACCAGTGGCTGCCAGTTACCAATGTGTTCCCCGATCTGTCTCAGGGTTCACCGCCTCCTCCTACTCCTCCTGCTGTTGCTGCTACCGCCTGTCGGTACTCCATTCACTAAAACTGTACACTTCTGGGTGGCATTGATGATACACTACACCCAGCTCTAGATACCAGTTACCAGTTTCTCAGGGCCCACCGCCTCCTCCTCCTGCTGTTGCTGCTACCTGTCAGTACTCAACTCACTAAAACTGTAAAATACTGTAAAAACTGTCAATACTCCATTCAATAAAATTGTATTGGACACTTCAGGGTGGGTGGCATTGTCAATGCACTATACCCAGCTGTAGATGCCAGTTACCAATGCGGTCCCCGCTCCTTCTCAGGGCCCACCGCCTCCTCCTCCTGCTGCCGCCTGTCAGTACTCCATTCACTAAAATTGTACACTTCTAGGTGGTGCTAACATATTGTGAGAGTGAGAAAATGATTGCTGATGCATTGACAAAGCCGCTCACAAGAGACAGAAGTTTTCAGATCACAGATGGGGTTAACATAAATCGTAGTTGTTAAGTTGGGGTGTTAGAAACAGGTTTGTATTGTACAACTATGTTGATGTTCTAAGTGTAATGTACGTTTTATACACTAGATGGCAATGTTCTGTGTATGCTGATGTGTTGTTAAAGAAATAAAGTTTTGTTAGTTCAGGGTTCGTCCCTGTGGAAAGTACAGTGGAGACTGACTGTCTACTTTTTGGTTGTGCCACAGAAAGTTGTTATTCTATTTATATCTAATTAACAGTTAGGTTTATTCCCCGTCCCCCAATATTTACCTTTCACTGTATTAACCTCTCTAGCGGTACATTTCTTTCCAGTTTTATGTGTCTAAAAGCGGTACGTTGTTTTTCATGAAAATTTATTTTACAGTATAATATAATACTATGAGTATAACAAAGTTTAAAACTCAAAAAAATAATAAATTAAATAACTAAAATATATATATATATATATATGTACTGATTTTACACATAAGAATCCAATGTATTGCATTCAATACAGTTATTTTGTATTGAATACAAGACAAATGGAATTTGAATTTCCCGCCCCTCCCCGCTGGCAACGTACGCACGCACCAACATCACCGGGAACTCCCCCAGTGACTCATCATGTGCAGAAGACGACGGAAGGGGAAAGAAGACGGAGATCGCAGCAATGGACGACGCAGGATGCCAGCGGATCAGGTAAGCGCTCTATTTACTATTACTTCCCATAGGTTTACCTACCCGGAGTGTGACTCGGGGTTACCGCTTTCAGCAACTTTTTGCTACCCCAAGTCACACTTGGGGTTACTGCTAGGGAGGTTAAATAGATTTAACTATGAGAGGGACAATTTATTGTGTGCCCCTTTGAAGGACTGTTAGTGGCATACCTATGAACTTGCTGCGTAATATGTCGGTGCTATATAAATATTGTATAATATTATTAATAATAAAATATGCCAGTGACAGGATTATTAACAAAGTCAACATGCTTATTGGCATGTAAAAAGCCAGAATGCATTTGATGCAGCAGGGGGATAAGAAAAGAGAGAGACTCATTCCTTTGTTACAGAAAAGCTTTCAAAAATAAAGGAAACATAAAGAAAAAAATTACAAAAATGTAGTCGATTTTTTTTTAATATAATCATTTAGGTTTATGTGTGTTTGAGGAGTATTTTGTGGCTACTTTGTTTATTGTTTTCATATATAATAGTTTACGCTCTATTTAACTATTCCATAAGTCTCTTTCAAAATACAACACTACATACATATTTATTTTATGTCCTTTGGTTTCCCAAGTGGTATGGGTGCAGGGTCCTCCTAAGAGTAGATACTAACCACACTCTCATCACTGGCCAGTATTTTTAAAGAGAGCACCAGAGGTGCCTACTCTATCCTGACACATGTATGTAAAACATATATTTGGTTTTATTTATTTAATTCTGAGTTTTTATTGAACTAGGTCACTAGGGTCTTTGTTTAAGTTAGTCTCTGAGACTGGAGATCACAGATAGCTATGCAAGTATTTGCCACAGTTATCCTGTGAGTATCCTAAAAACAAGATTACCATCCCATTGATTTATTATTTGCAGTTATCATTCATTAGGTTTTTGTTTTATGTTTCTATATATCACCGTTCACGTTTAGTCAAGTTTTAAAAATGTAAGAAATGCTACTAGAGAAAAACTGCAAAAATGTAGTTGAAAGTCAGGATTTTTCAATCACTATCTTCTATTGTTCTTTTATTATACAATTTTACCAGCTACTGGTTTTATTTGTAATTATACAGTATGGGTAGTTTTTTTGTGTGTAATAATTACCCTGTTTCCCCAAAATTAAGACAGTGACTTATATTAACTTAAAAAAAAATGTACTAAGGCTGATTTTCCGCGGATGTCTTATTTTTTTCATGAACAACAATCAACTTTTATTCTTGAACTGAAAAAATTAACATTTATTCAAATACAGTCATGTCATCAACTTCAGGAACATCATCATAACTCCAAACCCTGAATTCCATCTTGAATTTCTTGTGATTCCATTTCCTTTAGATCCATTGGCTCTAGTTTCCTATGTCTGTCAATAGCACTTTCCTTAAATGAGCACCTCTTGTTCATATATTTATTTATATGTAGCTTATTTTCGGGGTAGGGTATGAGTATGAGAAAGAGGTAGTGCAAGAGAAGGTTCCAGGGAGTTTTCGAGTATGATGCTAGGAGGTACAATAGGTCATCACCAGTCTAGCAGACATCTATGAAGTCATGCTCAGGATGAAAATGGTGAAGATCTGAAGGCCTGGAGAGGAGAATCTTCTAGGTCCATGTGTTTCAGTAGTGGTAATTGATTCTCCACCAGGAAATGTTTCAGTGAATGTCAGATTCACTGCTTTATAAATAGCCTCAAATGTCATTACACAGTTACAGCCACTAGGGTGATATCTAGTGGCTATAACTGCTTTCCTCTCTGATTTAACAGATCTGAGATGTCAAAGACAAGTTGCTTAAAACACACTTTACATAGAGGACACAGGGATATACTGTGACCAACAATAATACATAAAAGTTTACTTAAGAGCAAATTCCCCTTTATAATCAACTCAAAAGCACAAAATACTTGCACAAAATTTTTAAAATAGAGGAAAAGATAAATAGGCTGAGTCCATGTATTTTTTATTTTTCCTATTTAAATAAATGTTTTCAAATACCACACCATGGACGTATTTATTCACATTCATTTTACTACCATTTCTGTTCATCACCTTTTTGAATGGTAGAAGTTGTTGGCAGCATTTTGTTCCCTAGGTTTATACTAGAGATAACATATTTTTCCTGTTTTTTACGTAAAAGTAAGTACCTCAGTGATTATATTTGGATCAATATATACTCAAGTGTATACAGTATATTGAATTTTAGCAATTACATACCTAAACCCATTTTGTTGCCAGTGTTATTAATGGCAGTGTCTTACTTCTCATAGCTCATCCCTGTTGTTATTCCATGCATTCTAGCAGTGCCTTCCCATCACGTGATCTGCGCAGAGATGCAATTACATCACAAGCAAACATAAGGCACAATGGCAAAATGCAGACATTTACAATAATACATAATAAAACTATAACATTACACCTTTAGTGTAATGCTACAATTGTAAACTAAGCAATCACAAGAAAGACACTAAAACATGATACCTAGAAGGTGATGGTGGATATTCTTGATTCCTATGCATCATTTTTAGGTTTTAAATGAGGACATATGTAAATATATATTTTTTAAATAGGTATAAATGGTATTTTAACATTGAACAGCACAAAATGGATAATCTGAAAATACAGCAGTTATAATCCATGTATTTTTATTTCTAATGCAATTATACCATCTAGTGGGTTATCAAGAAAATAGCAGACATAATAAATACATATGTTTATATATTGGTTATGGGAATAGATGTGAATAAAGGATGCACACAGAATAGGAATAAGGCAGTCAAAGCAAAGTTTTTTTGTTTTTTTTGTTTTGGATTTTTTTCATTAGCGATTGTTAACATTTCAAAATGTAAATTAAGTGTTTATTTAGTATAAACAATCATGTAAGGGAAAAAAATAAGATTTTTGATAGGACAACTTCTTTATATTTATTAGGCTCAAGAAACATTCACTTTGATAAGTTCTCTGTCTGTGCTTCTGTAAAAAAATTCATACGGTATTATACCTGGCTGACCTTTATACTTTCTTTGTTGTTAACTGAGTGTGACTTTGCAGAATAATAAATTCAGATGTCCTAAGTTAGGGGTCAGTGGCTCAAAGTATTGAAGTCAAAGGCTCACTATTAATTGTAGGCAACCAGCATCTCTTGGAGATAGGTCAACCATGACAGTCCCTATACTTTCCATACATAGTAATGTGTACAGTTCAAAACCAGGCAAGTGTCAACAGAATATGCATATATCAATAAAAATGAGCAATGTTACATCCACAAGATGTCACCCTTACTGTTCCAAAATAAAATCAACATAATACAGATTATAAATACATAGTAATTTAGCCCATCAACTACCGTATTTTTCGGACCATAAGACGCACTTTTTTTCCTCCTAAAGTGGGGGGAAAATCAGGGTGCGTCTTATGGTCCGAATGCAGAGGTACAGGGGCATATTTTTTTACTTCTCAGGGGAAATCAAATGAATTTTTTTTTTCTTGTTTTCCCGTGCGGAAAACCTGGTGCGTCCTATAGTCCGGAGCGTCTAATGGTCCGAAAAATACGGTAAATATTATATCTCTGCAATACATGCAGATTTCCTTATGGGTTGTTCTTTGTTTTCTTACAGTGCATTATATCCCTTTAAAGTGGAAATATAGTTCTACAAAAAAAAATGTGATTGGGTAGGTCCTTATTGCAGAAATGGGTAGGAGATGCAGCCTGATTGCTGCCATCTATTTAGGAAACATAGAGTTGCAGTGTACAATGCTGGGATGCGTTGGGTATCACAGCAGCCCCCCACATGTGTAGGAGTTATGTCATCCCAGCCCGACCAATCAAGATGGTCTAAGATCGAAATTAGGAAGAGAAAAAGGAGAGAGAGGCGCCAGAGAATACCAATGCCCCAAGAACTCAAGATGTCTTATTAGCCCTACTCAAATTTATTGTGAACTACTGAACTACAGACACCAACCATGTAATAAGAGAGGTGGTCTGTAGTGCAGCAAAATAAACCTAGGCAGAGTTCAAAACATTATTTGTAATTTCAGCACAGCAGATGCACTGTTTTGCAGTCGACAGTAAAAGTGCATTTCTGACAACATTAAAGCAAACTAACCCCTTTTCCAAAAACAATTGTGGCCAGCAATGTTTTAAATACATTAATATACAAAGTCCTTATATTTTTAAAGTTTTCTCAAACCAACAAAAAATTAAAAAATCAAACAAAAAAAAAATATTTTAAATTTAAAGAATAAAAATGTTTCATGTTTTTCAAAGGATATTCTGTTCACAACACTGTCACAAAACTATATTTGTTATACTTTGCTATCCTGTCCGCTTTCCCTCCTTGAGCCCCAATTTCTGTAAGAAAATGTTTGCAGGAAACCAAAGATGTAGGTGTAGTTGGGGAACACTTGTGGCTAAACCCCTTTAAAATTTCATTACTATAGCATTATTATTACATAAAAAACTCTATTCATCAAAATGCACTGCCATGCCCTGTTACAAATACCTGTCCTCTCTCCTTCTTTGAACCCCAATTTGCTCTAAAATGGAGAAAATGACGATAGCAAACTGAAATTTTAGGGCCCACTCCAAAGCCATGTAAGTGGCCCCAGAAGTCCCCAAAATGCATGTTCAATTTAAAATTCCTGTGTGCCCCTATAGCTTGAAATTCTTTAAAGCTAGGGGTCTGAAAACGTTAGGTACTGTTGGAGTGCAAAACATGAACTGTGTAAAATCATCACTTATGCATATTCCATTTCAAATGATGGGTTCAAGATGACTGTTGGTGAGCCTTGATAGGGGTTGCCTTAAAAATGCCTCTGAGAACAAAACTAGCAAGATGATTCCAGCTGGAGGTCGGAACCAAACAGCCAGAAAGAGATAACATCTCTGTGAGCAGGAATGACACTTAATACTAGTTGTTGGCTTTGGAGGTATGCATTGAGAAATCTACTTTAAGGACTTTTCCAAATATCCTACCAGTCCTGTAAACATTGCTGTTATCAGATGACACCCAAAGGAGCCGAAACCAGCTGGTCAGCTGAGTCAGGGAACTTGCCCCAAGTGCAACAGTGACACCTACTGGGGAATATCAAAGGGCACCTGGGAGCAGTTTATTTCCAGAAGTGGGAGGACACCTGAGTAAAGGGTGGATGCATGGGTGTGGTTGAATGTGGCCAGGGGTCCTGGAGATTCATAGGAAGGGACAACAGACACAAATCATTCTCTTATACCTCTGATATCTCTTGTTGTCTCTCTCTTACTTAAGCTACGTACACACTTCCAATTATTATCGTTGGTAAACGAACGACGAACGATCCTGCACGATATCTGCGAACGATCGTATA
>NC_092860.1:143951824-144012415 GCF_032062135.1 Pyxicephalus adspersus | reverse complement strand
CTTCGTGGGCGGGCACAAGTGCCACACGCTGGATCTCAGGGGAAATCAAATCAATTTTTTTTTTTTCTTGTTTTCCCTTGTGCGGAAAACCTGGTGCGTCTTATAGTCCGGAGCGTCTTATGGTCCGAAAAATACGGTACCAATTAAAGAAATATTAAGGTTTGAACAGAGTGAGTTGTTAGATGGCAGAATATGGCCAGCAGCCTTTGCAGACACAGATATCACTTGGTGCTGCAGATGACATCATTGTACATGCAAACTTGAGTAAATGATTTCCGAAGGCAGTTCAATGCCGGATCTGTGGCATTATTTGAAATGCACAGGGGGATCGCCCATTAAAGACCCCCTCTATAGATATCGAACTTGTACAAATATCTCTTGCACAGCCATGCCGGATCCAGGCAATGCAGCAGAGCAAAGGAAGAATTGTTCCTGTGCAATGCTGCTGATCAATGACACTCAAGTGCACCCACAAGTATAACATTTGGATGGGTGGGACGAATTAACAGTTCAGGAAATTCATCCTACCCATCCAGATTTCTTATGTACAGTTGTGCTTCTGTGTCAGCGAGTTGGTGTAGAAGTGGCAGCTTGTAGGTGGGCGAGGCAGGGGTACAAACATTAGTTCTGCACCGAAGACGGCTGTTGGCTATGCCATCCACTGGTGATCAGGGTTTCTGGTATTCATCCACAGAAGACCAGATCAGGTATTCATTCTGGAGTGAATAAATACTATGAGCCCCAGCCTGGCATGCTATGAGTATTCTTTCTTTATTGGATTACCCTATATGACTGAGACTACTGGTAATTATTCACAGATGCCCAGGTCAGAGAAGTTGTTTGTGTATATTGTGTGGTTTGGATGAATACCAATATCCCCAGTCAGTGGACTGTTAACCAGTCTCCCAATCTGTGTATGTTCCAGAACCTTGTTTAATGTGTATGAAAAAACAAATACAGCAAAAATGCATTGATACAAAATACACATGGACAAGATTGTAAAATATAACAATAACATTGATCCTTGGATAGGCTGGAATAAAACAGGGATGGATGTGGATCCAACAGCAGGAGTAAAGATGTATCCGCTATCAGGAACACCACCTAATTTCTCTAGGCTCCAGGAGATGACGTCATCAAAGACAGAGGGAAAACTGTTGTCTGAATTAAAGCAAGAAACCAATGTGTTAGCCCATCAACTTAAAAGTCTTTTTCCACAAACTTCTTAGAATCTGCACCAAACTCTTTTTCTTTAACATGTGCAGCCTGTCTGAGGCCATATATGGCTACTGATGGGGAATGAGTATTGCAGAACTTTCATTTTGGGTATCAATCTAAAAGATTGTTGTAAAGACTTCAAATTATGTAAGACTTCAAACATTGTAAGACCTCAAACAATGTAAGACCTCGGCCTTGTTTTTGGCAGGCTTAGTCTTTTGGGTTTAAAAGAGAGCTGTTCTTATCATTCCTGTAAAAACCTCCGATCAATAATTCCCTTGAGGTAATGAAGGGCCAGGAACCAGGGAACAGAGTGAGCTAGGCAGAAAGCCCACATGACTGGGAGAAAAATGAGAGCAGGCTGTTAGGTAAACATAAGTGGGGTCAGGGCGAGGCCAAGTGGTGATTGAACAGAAGGATTAGGGGTGTAATAGTGGGGTGTTACCCCCCTGGCGGTATTCCTGATTGTGGCTCGATGTTTTTTTTATCTAACAAAAATGGTAGCCTGGAGCCACACTCGGAGTAGCATAAAAAAATCCTACCTGCTGCATGGGATCCAGCGGCGTCCTCCAGCGAACCCCGGCCGGATTCTGCATCACATTCTCGGCTTAACTCGGCTTAACTTAATGCGATGCATGAACCCTGGGTACACTGGGGAGGCGTGGCCTGGTGGGAAATTTACATTGTAATCTGCTTTTAAAACATTGATCACAGTGATAAAGTTAAAAAAATAAATCTAAATAATAAATAATAAATCCAAGAGTTTATCTATTATTGTACCTTGCTCGGACAACTTAAAAACAAAAAATAATTTTTCAATTTGTAAATAAAATTATTAAATTCAATATTTCGTAAAATTATTATATATAATTATTTAATATATTATAATTTATGATTTCTGTTTCAAAATTTATCATTCCTGGGAGTAATTCCTAAGAATTACAGGCCTAAAATATTAAACAACACTGCTTCTGACATAAAAATACTGACATACAGTAAATAGACCACCAGGGAGGTTAAAGCCACATCCCTGCAATTTTATTAAAACAAGACCAAAGAACAAAAAATTGAACTTTTAAGGCATTAGACACTTGACATAAAATTAACATAAAATTTAACAATTATTTATTGTATACAAATATATTAAAAATTCAGGTACCTAAAACAATTGCATAGCAATCTGCAACTTGCGGAAGTCTCAGTATATCCTATCTTCTATGCATTTCAAGGATTGTAGGAATTTCTGGCAGTTCATCGACTCAGGACAGGGGGGCCTTTCCTTAGACATGGGGATGGGTCTTATCTTTTAACCTCCCTGGCGTTCGAATTCTGTCCGTATTTTTATGCAAAAAGCGGTACATTGTTTTGCATGGAAATGTATTTTACATTGTAGGCCTATAACTCACCAAAATATGTCCAATGTTACAAAAAGAGTGCATAAAAATACTGAAACCTGTAATATAACTGCACAGTAGCATATATTTTATATATATATATATATATATATATATATATATATAATATATATATTGAATTCTTTGTATTGAATTCAATACAGATATTTTGTATCCAATCCAATACAAAATAATTTGAATTTCCTGCAGTGTTTCCCGTACACACCGACACATGCAACAATGTCCCTGGGAAACCCCGGGGAACGTCACTTCACTCGCCAGCTGAAGATCGGAGAAAGAGGACAGGGCCCAAGGACCTGCGTGGACTGGCAGCACACTGGGGTACGCTGCTGGAACCAGGTAAGTGTGTTTTTTTATTGTTTTTAGCTACACCAAGTGTGGCTCAGGGGTTACCGCTCTTTGCATGTATTTTTTACCCCGAGCCACACTCTGGTATACTGCCAGGGGGGTTAAGATATCAGTTTCTGGCCATTTTTTGAAAATGCTTGGTGACCAAAGGCTTGCATTTGAAGGCCTATGCTTCCTATTCTTTTAGAATTAGGACCAGCTAGAGGCAGCTAGATGGGGTTTAGGGGAGAATATTATCAAGCTGATTGGGAGATGAGAGTCAGGGCAGTATAGGTTATATGCGCACCCTCATTTTACCGAAAGGGTGGGGGAAGTAGTTATCAGTTTTAGTTGAGGGATTGTTGGGTAGGGGATATGTGTGGTTTGTGTGCTGGCAGATATGGGTGTTGGTGCTCCTCCAGGCGTGGTATGGATCAAGGGCAAATCATATGCCTGTTGGGGGGGAACGGAGGTCTAAAAAACAATAAAAAAACACATTTACCTGGTTCCAGAAGCGTCCCCCTGCGTGCTGCCAGACCATGCAGGTCCTTGGGCCATGTCCTCTTCCTCCGATCTTTAGCTGGCGAGTGAAGTGACGTTCCCCGAGGTTTCCCAGTGATGTTGTTACATGTGTCGGTGTGTATGGGAAGCACTGGGAAATTCAAAAAATTTTGTATTGGATTGGATACAAAATAACTGTATTGAATTCAATACAAAGAACTCAATATATTATATATAAAATATATGCTACTGTGCAGTTTTATTACACGTTTCAGTGTAGAAAATATAGGAAATTATGGCCTGTTGCCTCAAAAATAGCAAAAACGTTGACTTTACCAAGGACCTATTGGTTTAATTGTCTGGGATAGCAAGTCTGCTCACTATTTCCATTTGTCCTGTAGGGACTATAAAATCACTGACCAACCGGATTTTTGAACTTGGCCTACCCTTGGAGTCTCCTCCACAAACCGTAGTGCAGGTGTTAGCACTGCAGGTCGTGCCAGCGCCACTGCTCCTAATCGCAGGCACGGGCGCCAGGTCCTGTCTTTCAGGTAACCCTCTTCCTATGTTCCATACCTGTGTTGAAACTTGCTCTGGTGTTTGAGCTGGTGTGGGTGTGTCTCTCCTTGTCTAAGAGGTAACACACGCCCTCTGTTTTCCCCAGCCTATGGGTGATTACCTGCAGGTACTTAGAGGCACCTGCTTCTACAGGAAGTTGCCTGAGCAATCTCTGGCTTACTCTGTGTTACTCTCTGTACTAAGGTGTGTTCCTGTTTTGCTTTACCGTGTACTGGACCTTGCTGATGATTTTGGACTCTGCCTGTTTGCTGCCTGACCCTGACCTCGGATACGTTTTGGACTTTGCCTGTTTGCTGCCTGACCCTGACCTTGGATTATGTTTCTGGACTTCGCCTGTTTGCCGCCTGGCCCTGGTTCTGTATGATTGCTTCCTGACTCCTGTGGTCAGCTGCCACTGGCCTGGGGATTGCTCTGGAGTGGCACCTGGCAGCTACCCCGCAGCCCAAGCCTATCCTCACCATCAGAGGCTCTAGTGAAGACCTGGTAGCTGCTTAGTCACGCCCCTCTGGAGTATACCCGGTCAGTGGCACAGTGGGTCCAAACCCGTTTGCATAACAGCAGGTTGTTATAACCACTGCTCCTGTTCTGCTTTCCCCTTCCTCCCCTCCATGAACTTCCTTTTCCAGCTTTCAGTTACATGCATGGTGCACAACCAGGATGTAGAGCGGGCACGTTTGTCACTGCTGCACTCTATGCACTCTGTGCAGCTGATGACTTTATCTCAGTTTTTTGCAAGATATGAAGTGGGCGAAGAAGTCCTTTATTTAATCATGAGGTTTTCCTTTTGAAGCCATGGCTTTTATACAGAAGATGGAATTAGTTGTGTATGGGACACCTCCTGGATCTACAAGTTTGGAACTGGGCTTTGTTTAAGACGGAGGATACAACAAATCCATGCATCTTTGTTTGTTGGGTGACAAAATTTTAAAAGAAAGTGAACATGCACATTTTGCATCTCTGTATTGAGACCTTTGAGATATTCATCCCTCCTGCAGGAAGAATGGCTCTGCCCAGTAGGGGGTGTAGATCTACTTCTATATAACCTATATAAATGAACATAACAAAATTGTTGATACCACACTGTGAATATCCTATGTAGGGTTCATGAGTACCAAGAGCCCCAGTCAGGTAGCCTGTATGGATCCTTTCTGAACTGGATAAATACCAAGAGACCAGAGCATGTGGTGGATATGTGTCTATCTGGAGTACATGAATACCAGCAGCTCCAGGCATGTAGACTGTATATGTGCTATTTGAAGTGGATAAATACTAGGTACCTTGAGCATAAAGCCTGTGAGTGTATTAAATCATTATTTCTTACATGATTTTACAGATCTGGTGAGTAGACATCCTGCCTTATTGAATTTCCTAATGGTTTTTCAAGCTCTTTGACTACATACTAAGAACAGTGGTAAAAGCTCTAAGCAAAAATTTGAGGTTACAAACAGTAACTTTACATTTTATTTGATTTAAAGTGTGATTTTTACATGGTATGGTTGAATCACTGTGTTTACTGATCTGATAGATGGATAGCAACACAGATCTTAGTACTATATGTGTAATTTCTGCCTGGAGAGTGATATGACCCAATGAGAAGGAGGTCGGGTTTAGGAAAGTACTTATTCTAATAGTCAGTAAAGAACATGTCTGGTTCTTCTCATAAGGGAGAACCCATGCCCAGTGGTTTTTGCAGACATCTCTAGGCTCTTTTTGGTGGGATTAACATTCTTTAGAAGTATGCATAACAGTTGCCAATGCAAAAGACAGAGAGGCTTCTCCTGGCACCAGAAGAGGAGGTAAAGGACTGTAAAAACTTGGACTTTAGCTGACAGTCCTATGTCTGCCATGTAGGGCGTATGCTGGTTAAGCATTGTGAGTTATAGATTGGAGTTTTTTTAAGCACCTGCTATGACATAGTGTCTCCTCTTTCAACAGTGGAGTCATTCTTATCTTCCTCTAAGGAGGTAAAGCCTCTAAAGTCTAACAGTTTCTTCAGTTGAACATCCCTGATTTCCATATACTTAGACCACTGTAGCAGGAAGGGTTACTATGTTGGCGCAGTCTGTTCTCCCTGGATTTTTATGTCTATGTCACCCAGACCTGACTTGCAGGTTGTGGGCGCTCAATAAGAAAATCAAGACTGGACTTTAGGGATTTGGAGATCAGGTATAGGGTCAGTTTATTGTCTCTCTGCAGTGTATAGAACACAGTTAACGTCTGTGGCCTTTTCATTTCATTTTTTCTAATCATTCACACAGTCCTCTTTGCTCTTGGTTATGATGTCTTTATTATAAGCACCTACCAGGTTATGTGAACAAGGATTTAGAGTGAGCAGGTAGCTGGTGATTTCTCCTAGGACACATTTCTACTGTTAAATGTGAAGTAAAGCTTTAAGGTGAAATGAGTCTGGGCTGTTGTTCTTTAGGTGAGCTCAGTAAAACAGCACCCTCGTCTCTATCTGAAGCATAGATTTGAATCTACTCAACGCAGCCTAACAAAATCACAGTTTGAGATACTCTTGTGGACTTACAAGGTTCTTACAAAGTTCCAGATGCAATGTTTCTTTTGGGTTGGAATCCTATTTTGATTGATTTGGATAAGTGCTAGGACCCCATATTTCACTGCTCTAGAGTAAAACCCTATGCAGACAGCTGCTACATGCCAAATGAATTTAATTGAAAACCATCTTTTGTGATCATTTCCAGTGACAGATGAACTAATTAGTGCTGTACACTCAGCAACATTCTGTTCTATGGAGAGGTGAGAAGGGACAAGCAAATGGCACCCCTCTTTATTTGCTAAGGAATTGCACAGCGGTTGTTCCGTACTGGTCATCCCCCATCAATGTCAGGAAACCGAGATAGAGTCAGATTTTAGCCCAGGATGAGCACAGCCATTCATTATTGCACTCAAGCATTTACAGTGAGAAACCTGAAATATTACTTTATCATAAAAGTTTAAGCTTAAATTATTACACCTGAGTGGCGATAGTGCTTACAGTTTTAAATAGCATACTGCTATGAATTTTGGGTGGAAAATAACTCCTTCTTCCCTTACATGTTGCCTAAAATGTTCATAAATGCCTAATAAAAGTAATCAATAGACATGTATGTTACACACTTTCATAATGCATACAGAACTTTATGCGCAATGTGTGTGTACGGTCCTGGTCCAGCACCCCACTCAGGTTCGGGAGGCTAGTTGCATTGTCCCAGCACAAGTTGCAGTGGAAATAGAGTACCTGCTTGCCTAGTTGGGTTACCACTGGCCCACTTAGGCACTGAAGGTTCCCCAACTTCTTTCAAGGACAGGAACGCATGAAGGCACCAGATTCTCCACAATACAGAGAGAGGGAGAAGGACTGGACTCAGAAGTGGTAGAAGGTCTAGAGGGTGCAGCAAATGGAAAAAGTTCTTCTATGCGGCGTTCACATAGCCTGCGGTACATCTTGATGGCCAATTAGTCTTATCCAAAGAATCCAGCAATGAATGATTTACAACATTGGACAAGCCCAGGCAAAATTGATCACAGATCGTTCAACTGGGAACTGACAGCTATATGGGTAAATTCTGCAGCATACACCTCTGCTGGTCTGTGACCCTGCCAAAGACAATGCCTCAGCAATTGATGCAAGATCTGGCCCGTGTCTAGTAACTCCCTTGAAGAAGGGAGATTATTGGAGTGACTCTCTGGGATTTAGTGCCAGATTAGTGTGGCAGCAGCCGGAAATTTAACATGCATGCATTCATAAAATTATCAAACTTTTGGTGTTCACCTGAAAGTTTCTCTGGCAGAGGGTGTACCATATAGCAAGCCCTGGCTTCCGGAGGTTAGTTGCATTTTCCTAGCACACAATTGCCCCCAGGGCTTCTGTGTGCAAGGGTGGCATCTGGCGAAGGACTGAGAGAGGTTCCGGAGCCCACAGATAATGCAGTACCAAAATTCCTGAGGCAAGTCTAGAATAAAAATGGGTAGCCAGTCCACAAGGTATCCAAAAAAAAATTGCAAAATCAGAATCATGGTTACAGGCGCAGTCAGTCTGTGAGGTCGGCTGTGTGCTGGTGTATAGATCCATAAATCTGTTCACCAATACACAGCCAAAAAGCTGCTAACTGCTACATGGCATCCTTCAAGCACACACGCAGAGGAGATTCAGCTCCTGAATACATCCGGGTCCACTCCACTAGGTCACTTTGACCCCACAAATTAGGTAAAAGCATGACCCTCCTCCACAGGCAGAGCTCCCCCTTCTGGCTGATATCCTCTAGAACCTCCAAGTCCATGGAATGACTGCCTCACAGCATAAGCATAACTCAGACTAGCCCACCAATGCATTAATCTCCTCTTATGACCTACCCTGTGAGTTGTCTGACTTCCACCGATCTTATATCCCCTGAAGAAGCACTCCTGCAAAATGTGTTGGGAAATTAGAATTCCTTCATGCATATAGTACACCACCTATGTATTGCCCTATTTTTTTGTTATATTGATGTATTCCTAACTGAAAAACCCACAGTCTGGTGAGATTTGTTAGTTAATTACTTCATCAATAAAACCATTGTTTATGCATCTTTTTCCAGCACACGTTAACATTTATTTACATATGTACATAATATGACCTATTAACATCCCGCATACACAAGCGACCTGGTAACATACAACCTACAAGGTACTTCCCCTACCTCTCACACAGATTAAGTTTAACATACCACTAACAGGCAAAAACTAAGCCCAACAAGAACTCCAATCAAATTCAAAGCCAATGATCATGATTTAATAAAAATCTCCAAGACTAAAGAAAACAATCTGTTTCATATTTTTAGGCAAAACCTAAATATTTTATTCTTTCTCAGAAACCTACACTTGATTTCAGGCAATTCAAATATGTAAGAAAAATTAGACCATAGTTTCTCTACAAATAAAGAATGATTAATTATCATAGATCGTCATTTGAACATAGAGATAAAACAGCTTGTAATATTACTTTTAAAACTGCTTGTAAATGTAATGGAAAATAATCTTCCTGTATAAGCAGTGTATCAATTTCAAACTAATCACCAACATTGCATGAATGCATCCCAAACATGCAGAGACCGACCATCATGCTTTGCTTTTGCAGAGTATTATTCATAGATCATCCTCTCTGCATTTTTTTTACAGAGCACCTGCTGTTTCCTGCACTTCAAGTCTGTTGTTGTGTCCAAGACCAGATCTGGAGACATCTGGAGTTTCTGATTGAAGATGACTGTACCAAGGTCCTATTGAATTTTGCCAGTTTTGAGCAGGTAGGTGCTACACATATTCTGATTTAGAAAATATATATGTACAGTATATTTCCCATTTGCTACACTCAGTTATATGGATGACCAATGCATTTATGGTCTTTCACATGGCCAGCTTGTGATTTTTCAGAAAAACTTGGGCAGGTTTATTTGGATGTGTCTTTCATGGCCAACTTACTGCCATTTGTGAAATTCAGAGTTTCACTGTTCCTCCTGTGACTACCATTAGTGACTCCTGCCTGCATCTGATTCTGTTCACTGCAATATATCCTAACCTTTGGCTTTTTTACCAACAAAGATTGTCTGATATCCTGATATCCCCAGCACCAACTTGATTGAAGTTTGCAAATTGGGAATGGTTTATAGTAAGGCCCTTGCTGGGTACAAGTTGTTTCCTAGATTTAGGTATACCTCTATAGCCTCTATAGCTATACCATCTGCATCCCCACACCAGTGAACTCACAGACTTTTTTTTTTGTTTGTTCGCAGGTGTGTATCAATATTCAGTTGTTATATCATTTAGTCTCTTTTATTTTATTTTACATATGACCATTTACAAAAGGAGCTAGAAATCTTAATTTAAAATCTGAATTATCACTTTAATTATGTAAAAAGCAAATTCCTGTCCATTATGAAACCCAATTTTGAGCAGGTGCTTTTTACATAATTGGATAATTGACATTAATATTTGATGTTTTTAGTAAGGTTTCCTAATTTTTAGCTTATAGTAAATCATTGGAAACTTGAAAATTCCTGATCCATATTTGATCAATATGATCTTCATACGGTTGTTCAGCCCCCCTCCCTCCTCCCCCCTCCTCCTACAAGCTAATGTGAAGTCCTTCCCATAATTTACAATATGGTTCTGCAGTGTTATCATGGTAAACTACAACAAATAGCTCCCACTGCCTGTTAAGAGAGCTCCCCACCAATTAACAATATTTTGTCAGATATGGCTTTGGTAACGGTGTGCTTGCCAGGCTGGTTCATGGGTGCAGAATAGGTAAAACCCAGGCAAATCATCAAAATTAGGGAGATATAAATTGTCTGGTATTATTTGGTCATGCGCCAGTTTCGGCCACCCTTACTGTTTCTGTGATCCCTCCAATATACAATAACAAAGACCGCAACCTCTGATCCTATATTCTTTAACACTATGTACATGCACACATATATGTATTATATATTTATTTATATATATATATATATATATATATATATATATATATATACATACATACATACATTTAAAAAATGGAGAAGCAATTTGACTCTAGAATATTTTTATATGCAGACAAGTTCATTCATGGGTAGCTTAATGACTGCAAAATGTCCACAGGTCCTGTGGCTGTAAAACAAACCTATATAATCACCAGTCCACCACCATGCTTGACAGTTGGTATTAGGTGTTTGTTCCTATATGTTTTGTTTGGCTTTTGCCAAAGTTGCACTGTTCCTTGTGGCAAAACATCTTCCACTTTTCATCTATCCAAAGGGCATTGCTTGAGAAGTCTTGAAATTTGTTTAGATGCAACTTTGCAAACCTAAGCCATGTTGCCATTTTCTTTTTAGAGCGAAGAGGCTTGCTCTTGACAGCCCTTCCAAACAAGTCATTCTTGTTTAATCGTTTTCTAATTGTACTGTAATGAACTTTAAAATTTACCATGGTAACTGATGCCTGTAGACTCTAAAATGTTTCTCTTGGGGTTTTTGCTTTTTCTTTAAACATAGTTTAGTCTGACATGGGGGCATTTAGCCCCAACATTTACATTTACATATTAACATAATACAATATAAATACTACATAATAACATTTAGCGTGATGTCCATTTTTTGGAAGATTGGTAGTCTTTATAGTTTTCCCCTTATGAATAATCTTTCTTACTATTGGACTTCAAATTGTTTGCAGCAACAATTGCTTCTCAAAGATAATTGCTGATGTCTTCTCTCATTGGCATTTTGTTAACACACTCCTGAATGGTCAAACTTCCAAAACTTCTGATTTTATAGTAGTGCCCACACTTGCTGATGACTTACAATCTCAATTCCTGTGATTTTCACACACATTTCTGCATTTTGACTCAGCCATATACTTTTTTATGTCCTTATACTCAAAACCTTAGAACTAAAAAAGGGTGTCATTTATATATAAAAATGTAAGGTACAAATGCAAAGCATTTGAACTAACATGGGAAGTGAGTGAATTAGAAGTTATTTGGAAAGTAAATATATAGTTGGAGTTAGGGAAGCTTCTCTGAAGTATTAGGCAGCTTTTGCTTTAGTGCCTAAAGGAAAATAATAAAATATCTTTTCAATTGAATCTCCTTGCCACCCAAACACTGCACCCTCCTGCACCACTGACTCTAAATTTCCCTACCCTCCGAAACTATACCTTTCTGCCAACTAGCACCCTCCCGCAAATACTAATCCCCCATTCACCACACAAAATCTCTTCCATTACACACTACATTCCTGCCCAGTCTGTAGTTGCTCCTGGTAACATTTGCAGAACATGTTGCGAAAAGGAGAAGCTCATCCAGAGCTTGCTGAGTTCTCTGCCTACTCCCTTCTCTTCTGATTTCACTTTCACCTCTGTAGTGGTCAGTCATTCCTCTGACCTTTGGGGATACTTTATACCTTTATCACCTATTAAAGCTCTACAAATCTGGAGAAGACAGATTATTATGGAAGAATCCACGTTATCCAACAAACCTGGAATGGTTCTGGTTCAGGATTGAAAACGTGCCACCTAATAGAAAATGATTTTTAAGAAATCTATTCCAGGTTTGCTGGATCACCAGGGTTCTTTAATGACACTTATTTTCTTTAGGGCAGCTTTAATAAATCAGATCCATTTTTGCCTGATTTATTAAAGCTCTCCAAAGTTGGAGAATATACACTTTCATCAGTGAACCTTTTGTGATCCAGAAAACCTTGAATGGATCTAGTCCAGGATTTAAAACATTTTCTAACAAATAGCAAATTACTTTTAAGCAATCCATTCTAGGTGTGCTGGATCACCCAGGTTTACTGAAGAAAGTGGATCCTCTCCAGCCTTGAAGAGCTTTAATTAATCAGGGCCATTGTGTATAATACCTAGAGAAGAGGTAGGAAATGCACACTTTTGGGGTGTAAGCAAGAAGAAAACAAAACACTGAAATGGTGTTTGTTAAAAGTGTTTAAAGTGTACCTAAACTTGGGTTTATTTTAAGTGCAACAACCTTTAAAAAATAAGGTGCAGTCTTGGTTTAAGTCTTGATAGCCGTGGGAGCAAGATTTAATGGGAACACAGAGCCTCCTGGGATATCTAAGTCACTCATCCTGGGAGGTTCTGGCTGCTCCTTCTGTGCATGCCCCGATCTGAAGCATGCACAGAAAGGGCAAGTTTTCCTTCAAGAGGAAAGAGAAGCCAATCTCACGCCTTTGTAGTGGCAGAGGATGGTGGCGCCCTGCGTTTCCTCTGCACAGGGACGAAGAAGAATCCCGGGATAATGCAGGACCGGATCGCAAGAAGGATCAGCACCATCAAGGGATCTGCCGAAATAAAGGTGTCATTTGTTTTGTTTTTATCTTACTTCCGCTTTAATTTGAAATACACCATTATTTTTCACCTCCCAACCAAACTATTGAACCTTCTATTGCTTTGAAAAGGCAACCCTCTACTTCAGGCTTCAACTGATTTGAACCTAAAACGTGGATAGATAGATAGATAGATAGATAGATAGATAGATAGATAGATAGATAGATAGGCATATGTTTCATTCATATGCTGCTACAGAAAAAATAAAAACATTTTAATTTAATGTGAGCTGCATCAATAGA
The DNA here is from genome assembly GCF_032062135.1 of Pyxicephalus adspersus. Taxonomy (NCBI): domain Eukaryota; kingdom Metazoa; phylum Chordata; class Amphibia; order Anura; family Pyxicephalidae; genus Pyxicephalus; species Pyxicephalus adspersus. The sequence continues at coordinate 143,999,271 of NC_092860.1, read as the reverse complement.
GAACAAACTAGTTTTTCTGGTACTAAATGCATATAGACAATGTGAGGCATAATGTATCCAAAGCTTGCTAAAAAATTAGGAAGTTATGACTTCAAGCTTTCTATTCTTTGTGTGTCTCAAGTAAAAGGTCATTTCTAAAAGAAGAATTACTTTGCATTAGCTTCATACCCGACTGACTCTGAAGTGCGTTAATTCATCCAGTGATGTGAATATTAGTGTTACGCACCATGTAGTTTAGGCTTACCTAGTCAGGAATGTTTTTGTACAGCTTCACAATTTAATTCTATCACTGTGGCGTACTTTCGGTGCAGGAACCACATTAGAAGTGAAACGTAAGTACCTGGGAAAATATAGCATTTCCATAGTATCTTGTTCTGTATTTCATCAGATTTTTTCTTGCAGATCTCATTTATGTTTTTTTTTACCCATGTGTTATAATGGTATATGTGTTATATTTGTGCCTAAATAATGTCTGGTTTTGTGTAAAGATTTATACTGTCTTGTCATTTTGTAGTCCTATAGCATAGTATCAATTTTTGTATTTATCAGGTTCATATTAAAATGATTCTGTTGAGAATATATGAAATTAGCATTATTATAAGTTATTATACCCTAGCTTTACTGTACAGTATGAATTAGAAAATGTTTAATTTGATGAAGTTTGGACATTTGAAAAATATCACTGCTCATTTTGGAAAAAAAATTCCAGTATAAATTAAAAAGTATAATATAAGTAAAATGTATAATTACTTAGTCACTGTGGTGGACTTTTGGCAAGGGAACCTATGTTGAAACCAAATGTAAGTACAAAAATGCTGGTATTAATTTGCTTTTGTATCTTTTAATGTAAACTAAAATTAATAGAATTTTTCCACTGTCTAAAAGCAATGACAGCATTTATTATATATGTGATAATAGCTGATTAATTAAGTATATGTAAATGAGTTTATACAATAATTAGATACAGATATTTTGTTAAAAAAGAGTGACATTTTTTTTTAAAATATGACGTGTTGGTGCATAATCAATTATTTGCAAAGGGAAGTATCTAACTAGTTATTGTAGTATTGTCTCAGGACAAACAATATAATGGATTTGAAAATTCCAGTATGAATTACAAATTATAATATAAACCAAGTTCTGACATTCAAGTTGCTAGCTTAACTCACAGCAGTGAAGGTTTTCGTACAGGGAGTTAGGGGAAAAATGTTGAAATCAAACATAAGTACAAAAATGTTATTAATTTGCTTTTGTATCTTATAATATTACCCTAAAATTAATAGCATCTTTCCACTGTCAAAAAGTAACAGCATTTATTTAAATGTGACCATAATTATTGAGTAAGTATGGCTAAAAAAGTTTATTTATTATTTTAAATACAGATATATTGTTAAATAGCAGTAACATCGGTTATGAAAATATGACATCAGTGGATGAAAAATTAAATATTTGTAAAGAAATGTAACTAATAAAAGTCACTCTAATTATTTCTCAGATAAGACAGACTTGAAAAGTTTCTGTGGTTTTTTTTATGAGTCAGGACTGTATATTGTAAATGCAGATATTTTGTTAAACAGCAAGGACATAATTTAATAAAATATGGCATTAGTAGATAAATAATTGCAAAAGTAAGTAACTGAAAAATGTACTGTAATATTATCTCAGAAAAGAAATTAAATAGATTTAAAGTAAGATTTAAAATATTTTCATAATTTACTTTGAAAATATTTTATGTGATATTTTATGAGTCAGGAAAATAGTCCAGCTTTTTGTACAAGGTAAATAGGGAATTGGTCACTGCGGTTCACTTTTGGTGTGGGAACACATGTTGAGACCAAAGTACAAAAATGTTATTCTCCTTTTGAATTTCTAATGTGACTTTGATATTCCAGTGGGCAGCTTAGGTGACTGCAGTGGAGGTTTTTGTGCAGGGTGAATAGGGGAATTAGTCACTGTGGTACACTTTTAGTGGGGGAACCAATCTTGAGATCAAACGTAAGTACAAAAATGTTGTAGTTATTTTCTTTTTTTGTATTTCTAATGTGAAATTGAGATTTTTAGCATTATACCACTTTAAAAAAGGAGTGACAGCATTAATTAAAATATGACCATAATAGCTGAGAAATTATAGATGGGTAAAAGGTTTGTTTAGTATTCTAAATAAATACCAGTGACATAATAAAATGGATTGAAGAGTAAGTTTATACTTTACTTTGAAATGTTTATGTAGTAATTTATATGAGTCAAAACAAAGACTTTGATATTCCAGTGGGCAGCTTAGGTGAGTGTAGTGGAGGTTTTTGTGCAGGGTGAATAGGGGAATTAGTCACTGTGGTTCACTTTCAGTGGGGGAACCAATCTTGAGATCAAACGTAAGTACAAAATTGTTGTAGTTATTTTATTTGTGTATTTCTAATGTGAAACTAAATTTTTAGAATTATACAACTGTAAAAAAGCAGTAACATCATTATTTAAATGTTTGAGTAATTATGGGTAAAGGGTTTATTTAATATTTTAAATACAGATATTTTGTTCCATAACAGTGACATAATTTAATAAAATATCACATTGATAAATAAATAAATATTTGTAAAAGTAAGTAACTGATAAAGTTATTGCATTATCTCAGAAAAGAAAATAAATCGATTTAAAAAGTAAGCTTATTATTTTTCTTTAAAAATGTTTATTTAGTACTTTATATGAGTCAGGACAAAGACTTTGATATTCCAGTGGGCAGCTTAGGTGAGTGTAGTGGAGGTTTTTGTGCAGGGTGAATAGGGGAATTAGTCACTGTGGTTCACTTTTAGTGGGGGAACCAATCTTGAGATCAAACGTAAGTAAAAAATTTTTGTAGTTATTTTCTTTTTGTATTTCTAATGTGAAATTGAGATTTTTAGAATTTTACCACTGTCAAAAAGCAGTAACATCATTTTTTAAATGTTTGAGTAAGTATGGGTAAAAGGGTTTATTTAATATTTTAAATACAGATATTTTGTTCCATATTTTATTTAAATATTACATTGATAGATAAATAAATATTTGTAAAAGTAAGTAACTGATAAAGTTATTGTATTATCTCAGAAAAGAAAATAAAGTAAGCTTATTATTTTTCTTTGAAAATGTTTATGTAGTATTTTATATCAGTCAGGACAAAGACTTTGATATTCCAGCGGGCAGCTTAGGTGAGAGCAGTGATGGTTTTTGTGCAGGGTGAATAGCGGAATTGTGGTACACTTTATCTCCTTTATATGAATTTATTATTTGCAGTATAATTTATTGGTGGCTTACTGCTGTCAAATAGTTTTAACCCCAATAATGTATTCACTGTAATTTAATAATTATGATTTGTAGAGGGAAGTATCTAAAAATGTTACTTTTTTGGTACAAGAAATAGGATAGACTTTGAAAAAAAAAAGTAGCCTGATTTTTATTTTGTATGTAATATTTATATAAGTCACATGTTGGCCAGAAGACCACTGTTGAGATTATATGTATTTATATATACTATATAGTGTATATTATATATAGTATAGTTTACATTTGTAGTTTTTTCCTTTTTGTATTTATAATGTTACATTTAGATTCATAGCATTATCACTAAAAAAAATTTAGTGGCAACCTTCATACAATAGTTGAGTAACTAATTGTTAGTAAAGTTAGTAAAGGTTTTTATTTAATATTTCATACAAAACAAAACAGAGATTCTGTCAAAAAGGCATATTTATTTATCAATATATAACGTTAGTATTTGTAAAAAAGATTATTAGTGGAGAAGTAACTTAGTGTGGAGTTTCTTTGGACTTGAAATGAGACTTGAAAAGTTTATAAAAAAGATTATAAAATAAATATGTTATATAAGTTTATTTATAAAAATACAAGGACTTTGCATTTTAGAGATCAACTGAGCTCACTGTAGTTACGTTTTTTGAGCAGTATGTAAAGGGTAAATATCTGCTTTACACTTTTCTCCATTCTAGTTATCAAACGTAAGTATATATAATATTTCATTTGTTTCATTTTTTTGTAAATATTATACAAAATAATGGAATCTTAGTGTTGTCATATAGCAGGGGCATCATGCATTGAAGTATAACCACTATAGTTATATACTGAGTATTTGTAATGGGAAGTAACTAAAAGAATTACTGTGGTACTTTGGAACATGACTTAAGGATGGGATTGAAATGTAAGTTTATATGTTTATCAAAATGTTTAAATAATATTTTACATGAGTCTGAACAAAGACTTTGACATTTTAGTGGGCAATTTAATTATCACTATTAGTCAATGTAAATAAATCTTATAATGTTATATAGAATATTAATTGATAAGGTATCTCATTAAAAACTAACTGATTATTTTAGTAAGTTATATTCTCAATACATACAAAAAATGAGTCGATCAAAAACTGATACATACCCGTTCAGACTGATAGAAATACAGAACGAAAGAAAAAACCTTTGCTAGATAGATAGATAGATAGATAGATAGATAGATAGATAGATAGATAATCACTATGAAAATAGTTTAATATCTGACTTTGAAGACTAAGGGGCTGAGGTTACAGTTTATACCATTCTACATTTTATATTTTCATATTTTTTATTTATTTCTTAACTTGAAAACATTATTTAGTGAGCTTGACCAAATTCTAGCGTTCAAAAACAAATGTTGGCATTCAAGTAAAGACAGTTCATCCTATTTGCTTTCACTCCCTGGACAGCACCTAGTAGTACCTAAGAAAATGACAATTCACCTCTTCTAAGGTTGGAGAGAAAATGGGGTTGATTTTGTTCCCTTTATTAAGCTATTTTAAGCCTAATAAATGTGATAAAGCTGCCATCATCCAGTCAAGTAAAAATTATGTTATTTAATTTCCTTTTCCTTGGGTATTCAAGTGAACACAGCTTTGCCTAGTGTGCAGTCTCCATGTTGTAAGAAAATATAGCACAGTGTTCATATCCAATCACGTTTATGGAAAATTCTTGTTTTGGCAAAAAAAAGTCCATTACATACAATTGGATATTTAGAATATTATGAAAACCCAGATTTTGTTTACCTTTTTGCTTTTTACATGACTGGATAATTAAATGGAATATTAACACATTTTTTTAGAAAAATCAGCCGCATGGTCAGTAAGCGACTATGTGAATAATCACATCCTATAGTAAGTTAGCCTAATAGTTCAAACATAAATAAACATGTGGTAGTAATATATATCAATATCAATTATAGTATAAATAATAATATATATATATATATATATATATATATATACATATATATATATATATATAGAGAGAGAGAGAGAGAGAGAGAGAGAGAGAGAGAGAGAGAGAGAGAGAGCAAATTCATTTAGAGCATTGGTTTAATTTAAAAGATGATGCAACTTTTGCAAAAATGAAAAATTCATAATGGACACATACCCATCTTCAAATAGACACAGGGGCTCATATATAATGGAGAGTAGATATACAACAGGCAGAACTCTGTGATTGGAGATTAATCAGTCACATGATTCTGACAGGACAGTCACATGATTCTGACACATCAGTCACATGACTCTAATAGGCTTTTCTTATGTTTATTTGATTGTGTTCTTAAAAGTAATGGTGTGCACTACCAACAGACCCATAGGAGCTTCCTTGCAAAGCGAGACAGTCACTGACAGTGAATATAGGGCAAAACATGGGTCTTTAAAGAGTCAAATGTCCCCATTTATGTTTTTTTATATCAGAACAACCAAGATCCTATCTACATCCCAGGTTTTTGTGCATATTCTATAAGTTTGGCATCGTTATTGTTGTATATGTTATGCAGTTTATCAGTGTAATTATGGCTACATTATCAAAAAATGAGAAACTGGTGTTATCAATATGCTAAAAAAAAAACTGATTGCATTGCACAATGTATTTTCCATGCTTACAGACCTCTAGTACAAAATGGATGGAAATTTACTAAATTGTAAATTCTAATTTAAAATATTTCCTTGTTTTCATTTTTGCAGAAAGAGAAAATGTCCCTCCTAAGGCATCCATCTTCCCTCCCCCACGGGATCAGTTGAACGAAGAGGAAGTAACTGTTGTGTGCTTAATAACTGGCTTCTATCCATTAAATGCTCAAGTGGAATGGAAAGTGGATAACCAAGTCATAAAAAATGGTGTTAGCACCAGTGCACCGAGCAAAGGCTCTGATAGTACTTACAGTATGAGCAGTATGCTTACTATGACCAGTTCAGAATATAAAAAACATTCCAACTATGCCTGTGAGGTCAAACATCAAACCCTAACATCACCGCTGAGGAAAGAATATAATGTTTCAGAATGTTCTGCTTAGGGTCCAATAACAACCTAAAGTTACCCAAATCAAAAACATAGGAGTATTTTCTCCATTGTTTTTCTATTTAAAGTATTCCATACATTATGTTGATTTATCACATATTACTGATTTTTTTTGTTTTTGCCTTGTGATCAAATATGGCACATGCAATGTTAGCTGTCATTTAAAGCTTTTTTATCTGTTAAAGGAAAAAAAGTATGTATGTTTTTGCTTTTGTCCTAAAATGTCAGAAAAATAAATAAAAATTATTCTGCTTCATTCTTTTGCTTTATTATCATTATTATTAATATTAATATTGCAAAGTCAGTTTTTTACATGCTTTATTTGAAAAATAATATTAATATCAATTCACAAAGTCTAAAACCACAAGGTGACATTTAAAATTATTTTGCAGAACCCACAGTAAAAATATTTTGTATAATGTATTTATTAAAGAGATGATCTGATAATTAATATTATCTATTGCCATTTTGCAGGCAGCAGGGACAACTCAAGGTGTATTTAGTGTAGCAAGCAAGACCTAACAGCTGTTTCTGCAGAACAGCGCCATCAAAACATAAGTGGCCAAACAGTGTACTACAAACAGTGTACTGTTTTGAAAATGCACTCCGATTGACGGAATTTTCGATTGTCAACTGTATATATATATATACACAATATTATAATTTTATTATGGCCTAATTTACTACATGTGTCCTAACATATTAACTACTGCAAACCAAACCACTTGAGAACAATAAAAACTTGAAGTAAGTTTTAAAGCTGAACTCCAGGTGAAGAAAACTTTGCCTACATACAATACAATAAAGCCTATATACAAGAGACTAGTGTATTATTTGAATACAGTTGAACAATGATTACAGTTATTTGAACGTTGGTGAACTCTGTATATTTTCACAGGTTTGCATCTGTGCAGCAGTCCAGCATAAAGCTTTGTCTCTGTGCAAGAACTTCCTATAATGCAGACTATTCAGTGCTGCTTGCCCTCTGTGTATAGGGAGACTGGTCTGCCCCCCGTTTAGTTTTCTACAGGCAGACTATAGTGACTGGACCTGTTGAGTGCTTCAAAAATCTCAGTTTTCTGCACAGATTATGCACAGCACAATGATAACATCACAGTTACTTTAAAATGTTTAATTTAGGTTTAAATTAGGCAAAGTAACTTAGGCAAAGTATTTGGTGCCTAAAAAATTAATTTATCTCCTTTGTGGATATTGAAGAATTTTTTACATGCAAGTTGGAGTTTAGCTTTAGGTTAATATCACATTAGTGATCCAATCCCTGGCAATAAATGATTAGGCAATGTTTCTCAAACTTTATAACTCAGGGAACCCTTGAAACAACTTTCCAGTCTTCAAGAAACCCCTCCTATAATTACTATATCCACAACTTACAGTATATTAGTGTGATGGTTAGTAGTAATGCCTCCTTCATGGCTTCATGGCCCTTGGGAGAAATGTCATCCTTACAGATAGCCAAAAAGTTCATTGGTGTCAGTTAACCTCCCTGACGGTATTCCTGAGTATTCTCGGGGTTAATTTTCAGTACCAAAAGTGGTAACCCCCAAGCCACATATGGGTGGAATTGCAAAGGAGTTTTTAGGTCTTACCTGATCCCCGCGTGCGTGGGGGATCCTCCAGCGATGCACCTTCAGCAATGCCTGCTGCGTCCTCCAGCGATGGCATCTACTTCGCTACTTCAGGCAACACAGTCAATGTTCACAGTGTGAACGTTGGGGACACAAGGCCAGGGGATGCAGATGCTGACCGCACCACGCCACGTGAGCGTGCTGGTAGGGGGCGGGATCGTGCGGCTGTGACCAGGCGGAAAAAAAAAAAAAATAGGTATAATTAAATTTTTTAATTTACCACTTTGACACCTAAAAATACTTATGATTAAGACCGCAAGAGAGGCTAAACTGACCTAAAAGGCGTAAATTGTTCATTGCTCAAGTAACCCCTAGCAATCTTTGGAGGAACTCTGGTTGAGAAACCCTGAATAAAAGTGAAGGTCCAATCTTATCAGTTGGATATCCTTAGCTGGACAATTTTATCATCTGGGAAACAGGAAACATCAGTCAGACAAAGATCAAACAAATTTTTATTAGGCATCAAAAGGAGGTATAAGGGGTGTGAATCAAGACGTGACCCATTGGGCCTAATTTATTAAAGCTCTCCCCGACTGAAGAAGATAGACTATCATGGGAAAATTTAGGTGATCCAACAAACGTGGAATGAATTTCTAAAAAATCGTTCTTAGAAGTATTTAATATTATTTTTTGTGTTTTTAAATGTACCGCTTTGACATTTAAAAATACCTATTGTTCAGACCGCCAGGGAGGTTAATCTGACTTGACAGGTGTAAATTGTTCATTGCTCAAGTAATCCCTAGCAATAAATAATTGTAATTAATTGAAATTGTACATTCTTATAGTAGCATACTTGTAGGACCATTCCTCCATCTGCATTACCGTCATGCAGTGAGGGGGGTTTGTCTTCAAAGCTAGACAATAGCATCTATTTGTGCTGGTGAATCCTTGCAAAATGTTACTGTAATTTGTTTCTTATTCCAGACGCATTTCGCCCTACTGGGCTTCATCAGGAGGTTGGGAAACATGTCAAATATTATTAGGATTTATGTACTGTGCTAACAAAAAGTCCTAACAACAGTATACAGGAAATTATTACAAATATTCTTAATGTCTATTTATTTACGTAATGTTGATGCTTGGTCATCGATAGATAGAAGATAGTAAGTAACTTCTGCTTGCAATGGACGAAAAAATGGCTGGTTAGATAAGCTGATCGTTTTGGATAAGGAGAAGAGAGCCATTAAAATGCAGATAATGGAATTTATCCCCTTGGGGTTAAGATATATGGATTTTGATTACAAATCAATACATTATAATTGATTACCTATTGTGCTGATTTTATATTAATGATAAAAAAACTGATTTAGATCAATGCAAACATAAGCCTAGTTTAACCTGAGACCATCAGAATCCATTCTGATGTGTGACCTTCTGTCTTCTGGGAAATTAATCATTTTAGTGATTGAGACAGGTAGATTCCATGTCCAGTATAGTAAAGTTCCCATATCAAAACCTGAGCTGAATCTCAAAGAATGGCATGCAAGGTCTACACTTCTTCCAATACATGCTGGACCCAGATCCCAAAGAGGATTGCAAATATCCCAGGACCTTTTCCCTCAAATCTAAGGAACACCGAAAACTGCATTCATTTCTGTATGTACTTCCTACACCTATTCCTATCCTGCAATGTCATGTGCAGGTCAGTTTTATGGGATGACGGTACAGAATGGAGAACTAACAACAGTATAGGGAATATCACAAAGGTCTGAAGGAGAATTTGGGTAAATATACCCATACTATGGCTTGGTTTATGGAGGAATAACTATAGACATCAAACTTTAGGTTTTACTCCAGACTTACCTTTAGTCTTGGATAGTTGTAAACATTCATCTACTGTACTAAAATTGCCAGTGTTAGCTTTCTCACAGTGGACATCAGAAGCTGCAACAAGTCAGTCAAAGGCGATCTTACTGTCTGGTTGATAGACATCCAATATTATTCAGACTTTGCCACCCCTAAACTTACAGTTCCAATAAAGAAATGTGTTTTGGGTAAACTTTCATAGTAATGCTGCAACTCAGCACTGTGCGTGGGCAACAAATTGTGTGAAAAGGTGAAAAAGATAAGGTTTGTAGAAACAATGAATGGTGAAATATGGCACAGGCCAGATCTAAGGGGTTGGATTCTGCTGTACCCCAAGGGGGAGGTATTCCTCAGGAAAGCAATAGATTTTAGGAGTTGAGCCAGTTAAAAGACCTGGAAACTCTGGATTAGATGCAAAAGGGTTCCATAAGACTGACAATACCATGGCTGCTTCAGTGACTCTTTGCAAATGAATGCTCCAAATCAGACCCTTGTTCAAAAACAGGGGAATTTTTGGTGTTTAACCTCCCTAGCAGTTCATTTCTTTCCGGTTTTATATGTCTAAAAGCGGTACATTGTTTCTCATGAAAATTTATTTTACAGTATATTATATTAGTATGAGTATAATAAAGTTTGAAACACAAAATCATGTAAAAACAATAAATTGAATAAATTAAAAAAAAGTATATATTTAAAAAAAAAATAGATTTTTTTAAATAAAAAAAAATACACATTGTACTCATACTATTATATATACTATAAAATAAATGTTCTTGAAAACAATGTACTGCTTTTACACCTAAAAATCCAATGTACTGCATTCAATAAAATTATTTTGTATTGAATGCAATACAAATGGATTTTGAATTTCCCGCCCCACCCCGCCGGCAACGTACACACGCACCGACGTCACCAGGAACTACCTCGTGACTCATCGGGTGCAGAAGGAGGAAGAAGGAAGAAGAAAGAAGACAGAAACCGCAGCGCTGGACAGCGCGGGACGCCGGCAGATCATGTAAGCCCTCTATTTACTAACCTTCCCATAGGTTTACATACCCCGAGTGTGACTCGGGGTTACCACTTTTAGCAACTTTATTCTACCTTGAGTCACACTCGGGAATACCTCTAGGAGGGTTAAAGTCAAAATGTCCATCTATATTACTAATTTTTTTCACAGCTCATTTTTGTGTTTGTGTATTTACCAATACAGGGAGATAACAATGCTGACACTACAAATTGTTAATGTTCTGCATACTGTGTGAGAGGTTTCTAGAGAAGTATTATTATCTTCTATACACCGTATACGCTGGAGTCATCTCCAGATAAGAACTCAAGACCAGCTCTTAAGAAAAAAAAAAAAAGTATGAGCAAATACATAGGCTTATCCCAGTCACTTCTATCCTTGGGTCACAATATACTTGTTCCAAAGCTATAAATCTCACTTCTTTTTGTGTTGATGTTGTGGCATGTTCCCATGTGTAAACTAAAGGTGTTATTATTAATATTATTGTTTCACTTAGGAACTCATTAACTGTTGATATTCCCTTATCATAGGGTATACTTGAATATATTACTTCAATGTCTATTGCTACTAATAAGCAATCATTAGGTATGAAGATATCCTCCAAAACATTCAATAGGTCAGGCATATCCTTCAGAAAAGAAGGCAGCCCACAGACATAAGGTCTTAATAATTGTCTACTAATTGGCTGGCCCTAGAGGGTCAATCAGAATTTTTTGCACCTTCGGTAATGAATAAATCAATGGTAATCTTGGGTTTTTAATATTGAGATAATTGAACACATCATTCTCAATTATACCTTAATTTTTAGTCTTTGTGATTAGTGTGTAGTATTCACCCCAAACACCTAAATGTGAGAGATTTATTTTTTTCTATACCACTCATGATTTTTTAAAAATTTCAGACACATCTGTTTGTAATTTTCATTATCCAGAATTACCACATTACCACCCTTGTCTGATGGTTTGATTACAATACTAGAACTCATTTACAAATTTTAGTTAACTTCTGTTGGTTTATTGATAATTTTTTCTGTCATTATGGTAATTCTACTGTTTTAAAGAGTTACTAGTAATCTTCACTTTCCAGAGAAGAGATTTTTCCTGCTCAGGAAGGTCCTCCACATTTCTTTCCTCCCATAATTTCATTAGGTTTCTTAGGGTTCTAAAATTTTCACTGTTATATCCCTCACAATTTTGTTCTGCTTGGTCCTCCATTTGTGGTTCTTTGTCAAAGAGTACTTTATATAACAATTTTCTAGCAAAAGATGTAAATCTTTTAAAAAATTCAAATTTATCTAATTGGTCTGGTTGACAAAAGCTCAGATCTAGTTTTAATACTTCTAGTTCTCTATTGGATAGTTGATATTTAGATAAATTGAATACATTTAATTGCTGATGTTGGGAATCATGTAAACATAGTCCCTCTTTGATCCTGACATTAGTCATGGGATTTGTGAGCTTTCTTAAAAAAGATGAAACCCCATTCCAGATATCCAACTCATTTCGAGCTTATCTAGGGATTAAGATTGATAAATTGCCATCCTCACTATACCAACTAAATTATTCACCGCTAATCCAAAAAATATCACGAGAATTAAATTTATGGGGTCGATTGCCACTTTCCTTCTTTGGTAGATGCTGGCTGGTAAAATGACATCCTTTTCAAGGATGTTGTATCCTATGTAGACTATACCCTTATTACTTAAGCATAGAGATGTTAAAATACTTACTGCACCATTTAGCATCTTTTTATGGCAGGGGAAAACTGTGAGAATATCAATATCTAAATTATGCCTGCGTAAAGTGGAGGGTAGAACAAATTTCCCAGACATAAGATTGTATAACTTGGCCTATTTGACACATTATGTAATAAATGGGCTGACAGGCACTTCCAGATATTCAAATTATAAACTGGAACAAAGTTTAGTAAATCTATGGGATTTGAGAGCTCTTTTACATCACAAAACTAGCGAACTTCCGAAGGAAATTAAAAATAATATTTTAATTATGGACACAATATTACCTTGGCAAGAAATAGGACGAAGATAAAATTTACCTATCAATGTTTCTAGATACTTACCATTCGTAGGTAACCCTAGCTTTTTCTCGGAACAATTGAATAAGGTGTTCCATAAGTGAAGGGGTATTGAGAACCTGGGGGATGTGGTAGATGAAGTTACACTTCAAATCTACTCTAGAGATGGTATACAGAGCAATTATGACTTGCCACTTAAGGTGATTCATCCGTTATATTACTTGCAAGTATGTAACTATTATAAATCTCTGACAGCAATATATCCACAACCGCATCCTTTGCGAAAAACTATTTTGATAACCTGCTCACTATGTCCTCTCACTCGGTTTCATTGTATTATCAATTTTGCCAAGCAGTGTTTATAAAAACCACTATCCTCAACAAACGTACAGAATTGGCAAAAAGAATTCCCAATGCCAGATCTGGTTGATCAAATTCTACGAGGTTATATATCAGTGCGAAAGTATGTGGTAAATGAAGTTTGGAGAGAAACTCAGTTTAAATTGATGCCATCAAGCCAAGCAAGATTAATAGGGTATATTTGTCAAATAGTGGGAAAGTATCATTGCTTGAAATGTGGGACTGAAGGTATTACTTTAATACACAGTTTATGCAATTGTCCTTTAATATTAGAATTTTAGAAGAATGTAATGAATTATATCATATTACAAAAAAAAGTATACGTCTGCCTTCATTCTGTGTTTGTTTGGAGCTTGGGAGAATGTGATCTCTCTATATACACACCTGAAATACAAAGCATAAATCACAATAGGTTTATTGGCAGCTAGACATATGAAATTACCAGAATAGATCTGGCCAACGCTTTGAACAGCACAAAATGTAATAATGTTCCTATAAAAGTGTTTAATACTGAAAGGTGTGAAGCAGAAAATATAGATGGTAAACAAATAACCAGATTTTTCAAGGGGTGGTATATCTTTATTGACAAGGGATTAGATAATCAAGAAAAAAATATAAATATTAAATATTCAACACGGCTCATAGAGAATGGAAACAATTAATGTTTCAAGAAATTATTGGGTAGTGTAAGGAACTTACCCGCCCTGCGAGCCTGCGGTGTCCCTGGGGTTCCCAGCCACAGAGGGAGACCCCTCAGTAGCAAGCAGCATAACCAAGGCTGCTCCCCTGCTCACAGCTTGTCTGTCTCTGCAGGCGGAGGGATCCGCCCTGGACTAATTACTGATCAGCCAGGCAGCAGCCCTTGCATCCCTTTGAATGTGGTTCCTGCTCCCAGCACTGTGCAAGTGCAAAGTAGTGCACGTCCTAGGGGTACTGTGGGAAGAGGTGCGCGTGTTACCATGCGTCCCTCTTGTACCCCCCGAGGGCGTGGCACTCGGCTGCTTCGCCCCAGGGGCATAGTTAGTTTGAATTCCCTGCGGCCAATCAGCTGCAGGGGATTTACTCAGTCTCCCATCAGACAGTGCCAGGTGGCGCAAGGTGATTGGTCATCCTGGCTATTTAAGGAGAGCCTGTCCATCACCCCATTGCCCGCTATAGCCTCTGTTACCACAGTGTGCTTGGGTGTGTCTTTGTGTGTTTAAAACTTCTGCTTGTCATCTCCTCAGTGACCCGGTCTGAACCTAACTCTGATTGAACTCTGCCAGCCCTGACCTCGGATTGTTATTGACCATTCTGCCTGCTGCCTGCCCTGACCTCGGATTGTTACTGACCTGCTTTTGCCTTATCCTTCTGTACCTTGCTTGATTGGACTTAACCCTTGCTGTGCTGTACCATTCTGAATAAACCTTATTCAAGTATATCTGGAGTCGGTAGTGGTTTGTGTGCCCAGGCGCATTACAGGTAGGCATTGATTGTTAGATATGAAATTTGTGTGTTGGAAGTATGTGTTTTTGTGCTTTATGTATTTTTTGTTTTGTATTGGAGATTTGAAAATAATATGAATAATTTAATGAATAATAAAAAAAAGGTGAAACCGAGGGTGTATGTGATGATGAAGCCTGGATTTCCCAGTAATGCAGGCATCTCAGTTTAATTTGAGGCTCTAGGAGGAACTAAACCTGTTCCATTCGACATAGTGGAAACTTCATCAGAGTGGGGTGCTGGTTGTGCTGAACCATTATTACTTGAAGTGGAACTTGGAACTGCCATCTTGTGTAGTAATGGTATAATGTCTTTAATTTTTTGTGTAGGCTGCAGTGAGACTTTATTTGTGTATCTTTTTGTTCCTTGTTTTGAACTTTTTATATTCCTTTGGTTTGGATTTTGGGATGTTTGTGAAGAGCATTCAGAGCTGTTCTCATACATTGTTTTAGCATTTCCTTCCCTTTCTGGGAATCTTCTCCTTGACGTACCATATTTCTTTGATTCTATTTGTATGCTCCCTCCAAAAAAAATGCTTGCTGGTCCTTTAACCCTCTAGCATTCTAATTATGTCAGTATTTCAATGCAACAAGCGTTAAAATTGTTTGCATGGAAATTTGTTGTTTAATAATGTGGGCCTGTACATCTTAGGAATAACTCCTGGATATGATAATTATATTTGTATTTCAAAATATAATAATAAATTATAATATAATAAATAATTATAAAAAATAATGAAATGATTTAACAACAAATCAATGTAATTTAAAAATGTTATCAAATCAAAAACACTGAAATTTGTCCAAACAAGGGTGCAATAATATAATAAATAATAATTTAAATTAAATGTAGATTTTGGAAAAAAAATTAAATGTCTAGTAGACATCCCAGGAATGGTAAATTTTGAAGCAGGGTGCTGCACAAAGCCAACATCACAGTCAGGACAGTAGAACCTGGTTTCTTTGCGTTTCTTCCTTCCGCTGTCATCTCTCTTTTTGCAGCAAACCACGCACATCCTTCTAGGTGCTGGCTTTCTCTGGATTGGTGGGATGTATCCAGTGAAGCGACCGCCAGTCAGACCTTGAGGGTTGACAACAGCAAAAGCACGATGTCCAGGTCTATTCATGGCCATAGATGGTGTTTGGTGGTTCTTGACTATGGATTTGGAAACTTTCTAAATAAAGTCAGAATGACTCACAGGCCTGTCACTCTTTTGCTTGTAGGGAATGTAGGCATTCCACAAGCATTGCTCAACAAGATGCCTAAATATCTTCTTGTAGTACTTCCTTAGCTGTTTCATCATCGCTGGGTAGAATGTCATGGCTTGGTCAGCTCTGTCCACACCTCCCATGGTACTATTGTAGTCTATCACCACCTGTGGCTTCACAGTCATATTATTCTTATTTATTTATTATAAAGACAAAGTCCACTTTTAAAAGATATATATACCAAATAATGAATTGCAAAAATCCCTATCAGGGACATCATGTCCACAGCTCTGTACTTTCTCTCCCACAGTGCTAAGGATGCCAGATAAAATTACCCACACCGTGGATACCCACAAATAACACTACCAGATAGAAAAAGCCATTTGTTTCATATTATTCATTTCTGGTTAAATATTATTTTAAAGACTGGTTGATGTACAGACTACCCATTCACTGAAAAGTAATTTTCAATACAGTATTTGCCATATGTGTCCTTGAAAAAGTGGACTTTGTTTTCAAGAAACTGATTGATTATATGATTTTTGGATCTGTGATATATAGTCTAATTTACTCAATCTAGGGTGTATGATGTGTTTTTTAAAAGGAATACAGATTAAATTATGATTGGTTTATATATAATAACATATTAGATAATGCAATAAAAACATATTACTTAAAGCACTTAGCTGTTTTGACTTCATTCCGCAGTTTAACTCATCTAAAACTATCCTAATTAGATTTATTTTGGGTGATTCTGAGACCAGGTCCTCTGTTGCAGCACTCCATCACTCTCCTTATTGGTGAAAAAGCCCTTGCAATGGCTGGGGGTGTGTGTGGGGTCATTGTCTCATTGAAAAATAAAGCATAGTCCAAAGAAAAAAAGGTGGCGGCAGTATAATGCTTTTGGTTGGTTTTCTTCAGCTGGAACTGGGACCTTAGTTAAGGTGGAGGGCAACCAGTCCAATTACCAGTCACTTTTGACCCAAAAACCTCAAGTGTCTTCTTGAAATCTGAAGATGAGTATACATCCCAAGTATACGTTCAAATCAACAAAAGAATGGCTTCACCAGAAGAAAATTTTGTATTGGCTCAGCCAGAGCCCAGGCCTAAATCCAACAGAAAATCTTTGGGGTGATCTGAAGAAGGCTGTGAGGAGATGCCTAACCTGACAGATTTGGAACACTTTTGCAAGGAAGAGTCGGCAAATGTTGCCAAGTCAAGCTGTGCCATGCTGATAGACTCCTACCCAAGCAGACTGAATGCTGTAACTAATTGAAAAGGTGCTTCAACTAAATCATTTAAGGATTTGCACACATATGCAAACAGCTTTTTATACTGTTTTTGTTTGTTTTTTTTTCTTAAAATATTAGTTTTTTTATTTAAATTGTAGAAGTTATAGGTCACAATAAAGCTGGGAAAATCTGAAATGATTTATTGTGGTCTAATTTTTTTACATCACAAAAACCTAGAGGTTTTAGAGGAGTGTGCACACTTTTTAGATCCACTGTATATACACACAAACATAACAACAGAAACTGGTAAAAATCCCAAATTTCATATATGTGGACTGCAAAACCTTTTTGGATTTCATCTATTGGATCTCGGTAAGTACTAAACTGAGGAGGGTAAAGGTGGGTTAGATAAGGTCAACACAGGGGAGGGATAGTGGGCTAAAGGATAGTTAGGGATACACCTATATCTCTAACACTTAAAGGATAGGTAGAGATAACCAGAGTACACTTATCCTTCTAAGATAGTTTAAAACACACATACATTTTTTATAATATTGGTCATCACACCAGGAACCAGGGGGCAGAATCTGGCAGGGCTGGTTGAAGTATAAAAAAAGTTATAGATTACATACAATTGCAGAAGTTCCACATTTCAGTTGCAAAAATACCAAATACCAATGGTTTACAAATAAATTGTTCACCATCACAAATTGAAATATGGATTTATGTTAAAACACACATAGAGTAGGGAGATGAAAAAAAAGTTACGATAGATAGATAGATAGATAGATAGATAGATAGATAGATAGATAGATAGATAATATGTGAAACATAGACTTTTGTGATCAAAGTTTCAGATTTCTAACTAAATAAGCTCAGTGAAGGACACGTATTGTTCAGTGATTCTTGAAGCATCTTCGGTTCTCTATTTCGGAGGAAGTGAAAGTAAAAAGGTTGCAGGTGGAGAAGGTGAAGCGTAAAGAAGCCTAACTTTTATGACTAAACTTTAAGCATGAAAGATGGTACACCCCACAGATGTGTCATCAAGAATCTATTATCGGAGATATTGTTAATATTGCCATACAGCCTGTCCAGCTGATGTCCAGTTGTTCTGGTAAATGGAACCATTATTAGAATTCAGAAGTCTAGGAAATGCAAAAAATTCGCCCTTTCCCCTGGTTATTAGAAAATATAATGCCTGTTTTTCTGGGAGATACTATAACATATGTGCTAGGGTATATGTGTGTCAATGGACTTTTTTTTACTGGTATATACTAAATGAAAGTAAACCCTATGAAGGAGGACAATCAAATTCTTCAGGTCAAAAGAATGTGTCAATGAACTTTAAATAACCTCAGAAGTTGCTACGACTGAATTTATAAAGATGGCATCTGTATCTGGAGTTACCTTACTTCAAAGTTCCACAAACAATGTTCTAGTCCTCTTACCTCCAATACCAAAATGTGACCAGTGGCCATATGTCCTATAATGTGAGTAGGTAATTCATGAGATTGGTCAGTGACTTAAATAGCAGTTTTGGGGAATTGGTCATCATAACCAGACCCATCACAGAGGAAGACTATGGGGAAAAAAATTAAATTGTTGTTTACCCCTCATAAAAAAATACATGAACAAGTCTTCAAGTAAAAATAACCACCTATTTATTTATTTTTTGCTGGATTTTAAAAAAGTGTTTTAACCACCAATTTGAGAACTGTGCCCCAAAAACTGGCTTGAAACTTTTGCTATTATTTTTTAAGTCCCAGATAAAAATGATAAATCCCAGATAATTATTGATAAAGAAACTGTACGGTGTATATGATGTAGCATATAGAGCGAACAGTCCCTATATCAATATATTCCCCTGAAGAAGCCTAGCGAGGCAAAACACATCGGGTTTACAGACTAACACAGTAACTCATTGGATTATAGCTAGAACTATGGCCCTGATTTATTAAAGCTCTCCAAGGCTGGGGAGAATACACTTTGATCAGTGAAGCTGGGTGATCCAGCAAACCTGGATTGGATCTGGTCCAGGATTCAAAACATTTGCTAGCAAATAGCAAAGGATTTTAAGGAATCCATTCAAGGTTTTCTGGATAACCCAGCTTCACTGATCAAAGTGTATTCTCCCCAGCCTTGGAGAGCTTTAGTAAATCAGGGCCTATATGTCTAGTTTATATATTCCAGCCCAGTGAAGTGTTATCTGGACTGGATATATGCATAATAAGCTATGTATGAAAACGAATATGTATCAATACATAACTAATTTTGGCACCTAAGAATCTTGGGAGCCTGAACCTGTTTCTTTCTTTTCTTTATCCTTTTTTAATATTTGAGAGAACATCTTTGGTGCATTCCTGATACTTTTAGGGGGAACCAAGAAGTCTTCTGGATTTCCTGAAGAAGCAGATATAGTTTCCATGAAACGAGTAGAAAATATCTAGAAGTTTTTGAATAACAATACAAGTACTTAATATGTTGATTCATTCTGTTTTTATTACTATGTAATTTTATTCCTATAGTTTACTGCTCTGTGTCCTGTGATTTTTATTCTATTCTGTTCAGTATTGATATTGTTGGGATATGGCAGTTTTTTGATAATATAAGTGAACCAAATGGGAAGATAAATTTGTATCCTTCTTTTGCTTGCAATCACATATATGTAATATACAGTGTGTGAACGTGCGGCAGCAAAATATTCCCCTACTAAAGTTCTGGGCATGTTTACCTGGAATGTTTGGGACTGTGTCCCATGCATCCCCTGCATGCATACCGCAGGCTCTATCTGTTAAATCGTTTTGACTGCTAATGTGTACCCAGCAGAAGTGAATGACAAAATGAAGATATTGTCAGTACAGAAAAATGCAGAAAACAAGACATTGCTGGACAGCTTGGAAAGTGTGTGTTTTATAAATGTATGTATATTTTTCTATTACTGACTAATGTGTAGGCTCTGCTTTATGAATCTTTTTAGGTGGTCATAAGCTGTTTACTGGGGGCAAAACTGGTGTTTCAGAGTTTGGTTGGTGCACTAGTAACATTTCTTGGGAGACCACTGAGTGTTAATAAAAAAGTATGTGCACTAGTATAAGGTATTTCACTCTCCCTGCTTGACTTTTTACACTTTACAAACAATAACTTAGTACATTTTTGTTGTCTACTAAAAAACACTAACAATGTGAGTGGATCCTGACTATGGAGGACTAGACAGACGTGAACTATAATATCACTTTCAAATGGACTGGTCTGTTTTGGAATTTGCCAACTCTAAGATCACATTGCAGACAGCCCTAGCCCTTATATCTTAGATCATCAGGACAATTGTAAATCAGGAAAAATATGGAGTGGGCATTCATTCTTGCAGACTCCATGGGATTCTATATTCTACACATCTGGGAAGGTCAAATGCTGCATTACTTTCTGTTAGCTGGTTCCTACCCCCAACCACACTGCTATGAACTATATTGACGTAAGTCTTGGACAATGGAACCTCAAAGTGTGGTGGGTTATCCAGGCACCCAACACTCATGGAAGTTTCAAGTGCTAAAGAGCCTAGTGGAGGTGTAAAAGTACAAGAGAAGTTGAAGACACGGGTCACTGGAGAGGTCAATATCCAAGGATTTGACAATTTTAAATTCTTAGAGACCTCTAACATACTGTATGCTTTGGGAAAGAAAGCATAGGCAGGATACAAGGGCCACTGGAAAGTTCCTAATGGTTTAGAATCTTTAGAAATCAGATAGGGTCTTTTTTTTATATAAACTGCTAATACTACAAATTTAATATAAATAAAATTCAAATTTATTAATATAATCAATCCACATACAAATACAGTAAAAGATTAACCTGAGAAAAAATTCATACCAGAGAAATTTGCTTCCAGAGTAATCCAATCAAATGTGACTAGACAATCTCCAAAAGTCACTATCACATAACGGTAACTATAAAAAAAAAACCATATAAATGTTTAACATTTAAGACCACACAAATAAATCTTGCACCAGACCACAAAGATAAACTAAGGATTCAGATTCATAAAAAGAGGTGAATTATTCAGCATTGTTTCAGAACATCTGTTTTTCTTATATTTAGTCTTTGGTTCCAGTAACAGTTACACGTGTCCCCACAGCTCAGAGCTCTGGTATTATTCAGTAATAGTTGAGGGTTTTTCCTTCAATGTCAAGTATTTCTTTTAATCATTAAAGAGTAAATAGGCAACATTTTAGTAAACACATTGCTTTGCTGTGTAAGCCAATGTGTATTTTCCACGTATATTAAATCACATCCATTTAATAGTGCAAATATAGTTAAAATTAAAAAAAACAACATATATGATGCAATTTATCACATGCGTTACCAATGCAGTGTTTGTTATCCTGTTCTTTGTAACATTTTAACTGTTTATCCTGCCAGTAGAGCTGCTATTTTTTTTAAATTCCATTAAAAAGGGATTAGTGTAGCATTGTTACCCCCAGAACAGTGTTTCTCAACCAGGGTTCTGTGTGACCCCAATGTTCCTCAAAAGTTTGCTAGGGGTTTCCTGAGCCCCTCTGGATTGTTTAGGTGACACCAATGATCTTTTTGTCTGACATTCTTCCCACTAGACAATAATATGAGGCATTCTTCTCTCTGACCACCACACTAACATACTGTGAGCTTTGGATATAGTAATTATAGAGGTCATCCAATACCTGAAGGGTATTTTTGAGATTGGTCCCCTACATTAAAAAAGTAAAGAACGGCTGACCTAGATTTTATCAACATTTTTAGTGGATGTTGAATAATTGACAAACAATTTGAAGCCCAACTCAGGCTTATATTTCTTGCTGTTACAGCAATAGTCACAGTGTCATACTGTGTTTCTTGAGGAAACCCTCTGAAATAACTTTCAGGTCTTTAGGGATCCCCTACTATAATTACTATATACAAAGCTCACAGTATATTGGTGTGGTGGTCATTGGGAAGAATGTCTCTTACATTGTCAGCCAATTGAAAAATACCACCCTTATAAAAAGCCAAGATCCTTGGCATCAGTAGTAGATGAACTAAGAAGTACAAATAGCTCATTGCTCAAGGAACCACTAGTAACCTCTGGAGGAACCCTGGTTAAGAAACATTGCCCTAGCATATTTTTTGGTGTTCCAGCTTAGATATGTAGGAAACTGAAGATTGTAATACATTGAAACTAGCAATTTAGGAGACTCGGTTTAAAGAATATAGATATATGATTGATATTTAAGGAACATGCAAAAGTGATAAAGAAGACCTTTAAAGTGGTGAGGAGAATTACTGGGGGAAATAATTACTTACCATTATGACAGATATGGTCTATGCCTACCAACTGATAAACGTCCCAAAGTTAGTATAACAGATAGAATTGCTGACCCATAAAAATGACAGCAAAGGAAAATCTTTTTATGTTCCTGTTCACTAGAGGGAGAAAGAACTGTTAGGTAGTACAGGTGTGTCTCAGCACCAAAAAATGATGTCATCAAGCTGTAATTGTTCAGACATTTATGAATCATATCTAAAGGAATTATATTGTAAACCATTTAAAAAAAGGATCTGCAATAGACTGACATTTCTTGACTGACATAAAGATCAGCCCTCTTACTGATTATTGTTACCTTTATACAAGACCAGTTCATACCTCTACATCCTTTAATAGGAGGATTCAAAAGGAAAGAGTCTTCTAACTTAAATCACTGTAAAGAGTTTTTTTTAGTAAGGTATAGACCATTTGCCATGTTTTATTTGTGACTCAACCGAGAAGACTGGTTCTTTCTATCTGTTGTAGAAACCAAGAGGAGAATTCCAAAAATCCCAGACTAAGAGGTACAGAAAATCCTCTAAATATCTCCTAATATAATTTTATGGGAGCAATGGCCGGGTGTTAAAGTTTTAAAGTAAAGACAACAAAGACTGTTGATCCAGGGAACATCCGATTGCCTAATGGGATCAGGAAGGGATTTTTTTTTTTTGCCCTGTTGGAGCAAATTAAACCATTTTTTTTGCCTTCCTCTGGATCACTTAGAAAAGTGAGCTATAACTATAGAAACCACAAAGGAGGTGTTTGGTTTGGCAACATTATTATGTATTAGTAGCATACAAAATACTGTAGTGCTTAAAATATAACCATAATCATATATAAAATACAACTATGAAGGCATTTATCAGTGGTAAAAGATTGAGGGATCCCAGGGGAGCCTAAACTGTGTTAAGGTTTTGGGTTGCCAAGTCTGTTATGTTCAAGAATATAGAAAAAGGAGCAGAGAGAGCCCAGGCTTTTTCAAGGCAAGGTACAATAATGTAGATTTATTATTTTGTGTTCAAAAATTAGCTTTTAACAGAGTCCAACTGAGCACTATTACATAACAAAATTAATTGAGTTTAGTGGTATTTTGAGATTATAAATGGTTACATTCAATATATATAGTACAGTCAAATCCCAAATTCCCAACGCGTTTGCCGTTACGCTTCCTCAGAGGATTTGCTTGAGATAACCATAAGTATCAAACCACTATGTAAATGCGAGAGTAAAAGCATCTGTCAAGTGTCACCGTAACTTTTCCCCAAATTTTGAATTAATGGACCAATAAATTCAAAGGACTCAGAAGTGGTATAAACCATGAATATAATTCATGATCAAACAAGGCTTCAAAGGTATTGAAGAATATGTTGGTTCTTATGAACTGCTTATATTGAGTAATACTGAGAGATGATCTTAGAAACTGCTTGTGTTGAGTAATACTGAGGGATAATCAGTATCATAAATTCAGTGATCAAGAATGATTCACCTTTGATGGCATGTATTTGACAGTCAGATGAGGAAGATCAGAAGTGGTCTAGTGAGAGGAAACCTTGGTGGTATAAGTGGAGTAAAGCACGGGACGTCGCCAGCCAAAGGGAAGGTGTGGCTGGCGGCGTCCCATGCCTTACTCCACT
The DNA here is from genome assembly GCF_032062135.1 of Pyxicephalus adspersus. Lineage (NCBI taxonomy): Eukaryota > Metazoa > Chordata > Amphibia > Anura > Pyxicephalidae > Pyxicephalus > Pyxicephalus adspersus. The sequence goes on along the minus strand of NC_092860.1, from coordinate 143,975,190 downwards.
TATACTCTCTCCTCCTTTTTCTATATCATTTATCAGGGCTGTTATGGTATACAAAATGTATAGTTTTCCCCTGATTACCTCGACAGGGTATTCTTAGTCATGAGATACTAGACAGAGTATGCTAAAGCGAGTAGTAATCCAGGTATTATGGTTAGAATAGATGTCATTATAGTCAGTTGCTTGTCACAATTTTGTACATAACCGTGCAATGTCTTTACCCGACGCGTTTCGCCTACTAAGGCTTCCTCGGGGGGTATGTCAAAGATTTTGCGGTCTGTGTAAGTAGTTCTAAAGTGCATAAACAGGCGATAGAGTGGTGTGATATAAATTGACTGCTATGTTTAGAAGAAGTCATATACTACATACCGGTACAAGAATCAGATTTAGGAACACGTAGCTGGGGATAAATGAAGGTTTATCAGATTTTACATAGTACAGGGATCAGTTTTTTTAGGTTGGTTTCAAATAGTAATTCCCTGAAGTTGATTAGTTTTATCTTGCTGGTGCAGCAGAGAGGTGGAGCAGCACAGGAGGAGATGAATACAATTAACTGACTATGATGACATCTATTTAGTCATTAGGCTTGGATTACTACTCGCTTTAAAGTACTCTGTCTAGTATCCCATGACTAAGAATACCCTGATGAAGTGATCAAGAGAAAAATATACTTTTTCTATACTATGACAGCACTGATAAATGCCTTCATGATTGCATTGTATATATGATTATGATTATTTTTTAAAAACACAACTGTATTTTGTATGCTACTAATACATAATAATTTTGCCAAACCAAACACCTCCTTTGTGGTTTCTTTAATCCACGGTACTGACGTTTCTAGGGTTTTCATCTGGGATTTGTTTATTTCCCTAGTAGCATTTATAATTTGCACAGTAATTTAAAAAAACTCAGAATTAATTAGATACAGTACATGACTGATATTTAGGAAACTGTGCAAAAGTGAAATGCTAGTTTTGGATGATAGTAATCTAATAAGTGCTGAGTAGAATAAATGGGAAATCAGTGCCTGCCATTATAACAGATATGGACCATGTCTGCCTACAAAGTGATAAAAATCCACAAGACAGTATACCAGCTAGAAGTGCTGACCCATGAAAATGTCTTTGTGTAGTACAAGGAAACTCTCTTTGTGTTCCTGCTCAATGGAGAGGGAAGAAACAGGTTAAACAGGTGTGTTCTACCATCAGTTATGGCAGGTTAATGGAGGTCACATTAACCCACTGACAATGATGATGATTCAGGGAGAATACGGAAGGGAGATTAACAGAAGGCAACAACTGTACAGAATAAATTTTTTTCCTCTACAGCTGGAAATGCAGAATTAGATCATCAACTGTATCACTAGGGACTGAAGCATGAAAAGGTGTTATCATGTTGCAACTGTTCAGTAATGCATTACTCATCTATGTTGGTACTATATTATAAAACATGGAAATTAAACTAGAAAAAAAGGTAGACTGACCCATCTGATTATAATTATATGAAAGTGACCTAGATTATAGTGTCCCATTTGCTATTTGTTCTGGCTACCATCACCAAGTGTAGAGAATGACAAAATTCCCAGGGTAAGAGGTGTAGAAAAACCCTCCAGTGAATACCTAATATAACATTATGGCATCAAAGGCAGTCCCATATCTACCATAGGAAAATTGTGGGTTAGATCTAGCTATCAATGACTACATTGCTACAACATGTTTTTACTGCAAAAGTCCATTTGGGCCAATTCAGACCAATGTGGTCTAATACCACATATGGTAATGTTGCATATCCAAGTGCATTGCGTATAGGCATCCCATTCCTACTAACACAAGAATAGGCTTAAAATCACATCCATTTATGACAAAGCACACCACATCGCTTTGTAGTGTGTTACCATGTGTGCTGCAACATAGATGGATTTGTGGTGCCTTGGTTTAGTGTTTTGGGGTGCCATTTAAAAAAATGCATTGTAACACATCACATTACTTGCATTGCAATAATCAATAATAAAACATGGGCTATGAAACAAATAACCTTAAAAGAGATCCAATATCACTATGCCAACTTCACTGGTGACTGAACCTTAAATAATTTCAGCCAGGGACAATGCGGATTAGGTAGCCACTAGTTACCTGCAATGAAAGGGAGTAGATAGGTATGGTAAAGTATACAATACAGATGGCAAGTCTGGGAGGTTCAGTATTGTTGTAGACTAGCTAATATTTAGGCATGGTTTGTACTTTAGCAGAAAATTTGCTCACACAGTAGATCTATTATTAATATTCCGGGAGGTACATTAAGGTTGCATTTTTACTGAGCACAGTATTTTAAGGAAATTAGAATTATGATATTAATATAAGACTGATATTTAGGGAAATGCTAAAGTGAAATATTAGTTTTGGGTGAAGGTTGGATTAATATTAAAGTATTGTGAAGAAATACTGTGGAAATCAGTACCCATCATTATGATAGATACAGTCCATGTATGGCTATGAAGTGATAAGAAAACAAAAGAAGATATACAACCTAGAAGTGTTGACCCATGAAAATGTCTATGTGTAGTACAAGGAAACTCTCTTTGTGTTCCTGTTCAGTGGAGAGAGAAGGAACAGTCAGGTTGAACAGGTGTGTTTTAGCATCGGTTATGGCAGGTTAATGGAGGTCAGGTAACCCAATAAAGATGATGATTCACGGAGAATACAGAAGGCAGCAACTGTACAGAATCAGTTTAATTCCTCTACAGCTGGATATGCAGAATTACATAATCAACTGTATCACTAGGGAGTGAAGCATGAAAATATCGTTTTTGAGTTGTAATTGTTCACCCCATTTTTTAAAAAGTGTAACGAAAGAAATTTAAGCTAGATAAACTAAAAAAGCTCCTTGGTTTATTGTGTTTAAAAGATGGGAACAAACTAAATTACATAAAGTGCAATAATGCATATTAAATAATACTTACTGCAACACAAGTCGAAATAGGACCTTATGAATGTTACTGTGCCATCTTTACTGGAGGCTTGTACCCAAATTTCTCATTAATTAGTTATTGTGAATTAGGTACCCACTAGTCACCTGCAATGTAAAGCAGTAGATTGGTCTGGTATAAAATAGTATAGTATACAAATACATACATGAAGCAGATATATCAGACTACAATTCTGGTAGGTTCAATATTATTGTAGGCTACTTTGTTATAAGGCATTGCATCGACTGCAGGACACAAAAGGAAGCCTGTCTTTTGCTCAAGTAGGAGTTTTTGTAATGATAACATTAACGCAATCTGTCTCTAAAACTAATTTTGACAGTCTTGTTCCAATTTAACAGATTTGCAATAGTTCTGTTGGACTACGGTATTCTCAGAAGATATAACAGCTACCTTGTAACATGCCAGTGTTTGGTAAAATGGAAGAAACAAGATTCAGGAACAGCAATGTAGGAATATTCCTGGGGTGGGTCAATCCGGGTGTTGGGTTCAGGTTGGGGGGGGGGGGGGAACATAAACAAGATTCTTTACATGCATTACCTACAATACCTTCCCCTATTGTAGAGTGATCAGTAAGTGTTCCCAGCACAGCATCCATATTCCAGGCCGATGCATTTGAACTTATATCTAGTTAGAATATTCCTTTTGCATGTGCACAGATATCATTTCCCATCCCAGGAAAACTGTAATTCAGCACAATAAAAAAATGTAATGGCTCCAATAAATTTAGACATTCAGTTGCCACTAAAATCTGAATGTCACTCACCTATGGCATAATCAGAATGGCACCGTTGTAGAGGACACTTGGCTAAACTGAGGTACAGTGGTATTCATAAGCAGCAATCATGGAGCAGTCTTTATATTTTTGCAGTATTTTCATGCAGCAGGGTGTTGATCTATATAAGCACATGCACACAAATATGAACAATTCTGCATATTCAGAACTAACTGTGATCTGGCTATTACAAATCTATAGATTAGTTTATTATAGTCCTATTAGTCTAGTTTATAGTTTATTTGTCTAGTAGTTTGCAGTGTGGGGCTCTCAAGGTATGGACCAAGCGAAATCGAAAATATCTCTAACACAAAAGCAATCCATTAACACTTTGGCACCCTCACACATTTCCATACAGGTGTGTTGTTTTGTTGCACTTCTCACAATACTGTACATTGCTTTAGGGAAGTCTATTATTTACATTTTAGTAGCTGTATTTGTCCCCATCACTGGGGCCACTTGGCCATGATGCCCAATGTTTCCATTTACTGTGTAGTCCTAGAGATCCCTGTAGTAGGCAGTTGTATAATTATTTTTTTTTCTTCACATACATATTTTTGTTTTTGCTTATCATCCCTTTATTTCTTTTTTCATGAATCTTTTTAAATATATATTACAAAGGGAAATATAATATTGGGCTGCAGGAATTGTAAATATGGAAGTGTTGATCTGTAATGTCTCCAGTCTCAAAGTATACCTCCAAATCCTCGCATAGTATGATCACAGTCTCTTAACATTTCCTGTTGCAGATCTGTAGCTATATTATGTACGGCTACACTTGAGCGCCCTATATATTAAAAATGACCAAGCCCAACCTCCTAAGTTTTAACCTTCTCTTTAAAGGTTAAACACCAGTGTTAAATGAACCCCCTAAAATAAATCATTTTCTGTCGGAAATATATCCAATCCTATACTGGGAACAGTCTTATTCTTTATGTCCTTAGTCCTACAAAAAAATTCACCTGCATCCATAACACAAAGCCAAAAATATTGATTTATTGATCAGCAGTCATGGTTATGGTATGTACAACCTTCACCTATAGTATTTTTAACACCCGTCTGATATAGGTAAACAAATCTGTTTTTTTTTAATGTAAGAATAAGATCTTGGCCATGGATCAATAACATGACCCCTACAAAGTTGTATTTTGTCTGGCAGCGGACAATAGGGTAACCTCCATGCATCTGGGATTTACATAAGTGATCTTCTAATATTTACCTGCAGACACTGGTAGTGTTGATCGAATATCCGATTGAATAAAGAGATATTGTTCGGGTGATCGAATGCGGAATTCAAACACCATTTAAGTCAATGGTGGGAGAATTCGGGTTATTTTTAGGGACTATTAAGGGTTGCAAGAGCAATCAGATTGCTCTTGCAGCCCTTTACTAGTTGTATGTGTTCTTGGATAGAGTTTCTCTATTCAAAAACACAGGGCACTAGATGTGATGAATAGGGAAACTTGTCCCCATTCAACCTCTAGTGCCCGGGGATCACCTGCAGGCACAGCTCTGACCACATGATGAACTCTGCAGTTCCACAGTTCCGCTACAATCCCCGGGACACTACAGGTTAATTAACCTGTAGTGGCCCTGGGGATCGCACACTATTGTCAATTATTGCAGACTCGGCTGCAATCATTGAGAAGATGTCCTGCAAGTAATTCATTGAGTGCCATTTTTTTTTTTTTTACAGGTTATCCTACAATGACATGATATCTCTGTAACACACCAATATGATACAATTTTTACAATTGTCACAGTGGATAAAAGAAAAATGTATCAAATGTATCATAATATTACTGTGCTGGAAAGTGTGTTACAGAGTAAGAGATATCATGTCATTGTAGGATAACCTGTAAAATAAAAAAAAATAGTTAAACACAAACACTCAAATTAATTTAACATTTCAATTCATTTCAATTAATTTTTATTATTTTAACACATTTTTTTTATCCAAATTTTTGCCATCGAATCTCCTTTTTTTTTTGGGTCAGGTCTATCCGAATTCGACTAGCCATATTTGGGTTGAATATAAGGACAACCCGAATTCGAACACCAACTCTAGACACTGGCCCTGTCATCGAAATGGTCATCGAAACCCTTCCATTACCTATGAGTGCAGGATGAAAGTTCAGACATGTTAGACATGAAGAGTTACCCCACCAGCTGGTAAAGCCAGCAATACGTTGATGGTCATAGAGCAGGTATGGGCTATATACAGCCCATTGGGCTTTTTAATCCAGACCTTTTTAACATTTAATTTATATCAGTTTGTACAAAGACTCTCCATCCATCTGATACTGGCTCAGGCTGACTGCCAAATTTTAAAACTCATTGTTGCACCTGAGCCAAAAAGTGTGCCCACCCCTGCCCTAGAGCCTACACTTGTAAAACAGGTTAGCAATGTTTTTTTTTTTTTTTAAGGATCTGTCTGTTTTTTTTATTTATGGTATTATTCTTGTTTTAAGAACATCATATTGATTATTAATTGATTTGGTATAGATATAGAAGTTATTGATGGTAAAACAATGTAATAATTTGGGGGTTTGAACTATAATACATCACATACACAGTTACAGTTCAGTTGCATCACATATGTACACCTGGCTTTCAGAATTTTTTTTTTCCTTTTCTCTAAAGCAGTAGAATTATACGTGTCATTGGAGATAATACACATGGTTGCTCCAATGCTGAATAATTTGCATTAGGGAAGTGAAACAAACAGGTGTACATGTGCTGGTCCGATGGTCTCAGTGTTCCACCCTGACATCATACACTGAAACTCTTTATTTTTTCACTGTCAAAGTCTTTTACTAAAATAAGATATTAAAAATTAAAACATGAATAGATACAACTAAAACTAAACTTTTAAGAATATAATAAACCTTGTAAATTTTAGGATACACTTATAAAACTTCTTTTTTATTGAATGAGAACTTACAATGGAAAATGTACAGAATTTTTTTGTCTTACAAAGTTCAACTGCTTGACATTCTGCGGAATAACTTTTAAGAAACCAAATTATTAATATTTTGTACAATATCCACGATTTAGACTTCAAGTGGTGATTTTTTCATATTTTTAGAATATAATCTTAATAAACAGTTCCAATTATTTTAAGTGACTGTTGCAAACAAAAGCTGTTAACTGAAAGAAAAGTATATTTTTCCTCTTTACAATGCTTACTCAAACAGGATTTACAGATAAGGACACCAAATAAGTCACTCATTATACCCATTTCCAAGCCCCGGATAATCTCTTCTTGGAGGATATTAAAAGATGTATGATCCAATGGGCAATTGTTTATTTTCTAGATTTGCCTTAAGCTTTTTTTCCAGCTGGTAATGGTCAGATCAAGTCTAGAGTAACACTTTCATGCAGGGATTCATGGGCTCAAGCCCCCTATACTGTATCCTCTGCCATATTCATGTCATTTACACATCAGTCATTCTAAATAGAGTCACTCACTCAAGCAGCCATCAAGATTTTAGAAGAGAAGAAGCTATACCACTCACGTAGATACAATGGGTGTACTACCAACCCAGTAATGCTCTAAGCCGAACACACTGATCATGGAGAAAATACCTAATATTAACTGACCATATAGGGCATGAACATTTGGAAGAATACCAAATATAAAATGGGGAGACGGTCAATTGTGCATTGGTTAAATGAGTCATGACCAAAGAAGAGAAGGTTGAATGTGCATTGGTCAAAAAGATTATGACCAAAGGTAAGAAGGCTAATTGGCTTTGGTAAAAACAAGTCCTAACCATAGAGGAAGGATTAAATGTAAACTGGTCACACTGGTCATGGCCATAGGGAAGAAGGTTAAATGTAAATTGGTGACACGGGTCATGGCCATAGGTGAAGGTTGAATTTTAAATTGGTGACACAGGTGATGATCATAGGACAGAATGTGAAATAAAAAAGGGTAATACTTTGCAACACTTTTTTAAAACTCAAAAATTTCCATCATAAATAATGGCAACATTGTCACAATGGCTTTTTTGGCAAGTATTGACAGCTTTAAGTACTAGGGCCCTTGGTTTAGATTTCTAAGAATAATAACTGCATAGGATTTGTTCTTCCTATCTGCATGATTTTTTTTTCCAAAACACAGACCCACCCTTATTAATAATCTGAATCTTTTTAAAGACATTAAAAATTCTTGAATGGATGTAAAGAAGTCAGTGTCCTCTGCAAGATACTCTCATGATATAATACATTAATAAATAAAATCCACAAAACTGAAACCAGGGACCTGATTGGGTTATCTGTCTTTTATGTTCCAGTTGTATGGAAAGAAGTAAATAAAATATCGGCATTGCAGAAAGTACTGCTTACCACTACAGAACTCTTTAGAAAGCACTACCATGACCTCCATAGCCAGCTGTGATGATCCTAATAGTCAAGTGGAACAAACCCTTCAAAGCATAATAAAGCATCTGCCCTTATAAAATGATTTAAAAAACACATATTTAAAGGGATTTAAGCATTTATTTATGTATATAAATTTGAATTCAAAAACGTTTTAAATTGCATTGATAAAAAAAAAAAAAGCAAACGTTCTCTAGTGGTTTCAATATTGGTAACAGACATTTCAGACAATTTCCAAAGGTTTACAGGGGTCTCAAAGTTCAAACAACACTTCCACAGGATGCTTCTGGTTTTCTCTCGCAACAACGATTTGGAGAGTGTACATAAGCCTTTCTCACCCAGGGTTTCATGGAAACATGGGCTCCTCCAGATGTTGCTGGGGTTTTGTCGAGTATTGGCAGAGTGGTCATCGACACAACATAGTTCAGATGGTACAGCCAACAGTCTATGACTATCAGTGTTAGGGGGGTACTACAATGAGCACCAATGTCAAGGTCATGTCTTTTATTGACCACTAAAATTTGAAGTCCTTCAATCTAGAGATGGACTCCTCTTGCTAACTACAAATAAAGTCGATGAGGGGTCTTTTTCTTATGGTCTGCATTTCTTTTCTGACCATGCAACATTTAAATATACTCATACTAAAAATAATTTGAGATATTGTGTACATATGGCTCCCTAAAATCTAAAAAAAAAAAGCTCCCCTATGGCAAAAGGTTGAGAAAAACTAGAACATACTGTCCTATCCCCTCATTTTGCCATAGCACTACTCGCAGGTAAAACATTACCAAATATTGCAGCAGTGTATATCATAAACTGATAGAAGTCAGAGGAGAATTATATTTGAAATGTGAACAAATTGGAACCGCTTTGTTGAAGAAACAAGCTTGAATAGAAGGAATAGTTGGAGCTCACCCCAAAACATACAGGATTATGATACTGAAGCATGGCAAAAGGTTGTGTTATGGACTAGAGAACCATTGTATATCTATAGCTAAGCTGAAGAACCAAAGTTTAACAGCAGGAGTTTTCACACGAATCAGCAGATCAGCTATTGATTGCATGGAAGATGTGGAACAATGAGAACTCAGAACAAACATAAAACACTCTTAGATCAGAATTAAACCCTCTTTAAATGTAACCTACCATAATAGAAGTATGTAGGGTGCCACAAATCAGGAAAATTGACAAGCAAATAACATATTCTGGCATACTGGTTTTTGGGAAATGGTTCAAACAGTATTAATGTCAGGAGACCAGCTTGACAGCCATGCAACATTTCAAAAAAAAGACAGCTACCGCAGTTTATAAACTTCTTGCATTGCAGGTTTTCATTATTTTAACAAAGAATTAAATTACCAAAAGTCCAAATGACTTAGGGAGCAGAATAGCCCTCCATAATAAAACACAAAAATAGAAGCTGCTTGGATATAATAAACATGAATTACCTCTTGTGTAATTAATATATTTTCAGTACCACAATTAAAGAGCAGCAACATAAGAAAAATTGCCTTTAATAAATGATTTATGTGTATCTCAATCTATACAATCACCAGACCTATATGGTATAAATTACCAATGACAAAAAAATACTTCTAGGAAGATCACTGAACAACCATAAGTAGAAAAGTACATGGGTTTCCCTTGTTTTTATTTTTTAGGGTCAAGGTTACTAAAAACAAAATTCTTCCGTGCACAGGGGAAAGAAACCGTGATATTCTTGACAGTATATGTAACATTTAAGACAACATACCACTCTTAGCTATGTTAGACCCTGAGCTTCTACAGTCTCCAGCAGACAATATCTACTGACCATATTGGAGAAAATTACTTTGAAAGAACAAATAAAGTGATATACGTAATGTATTATTGGTTTTCTAATGTTTTACTAGAAGGTAAAAATTGAGGATGTACTTTCCTAGGACAAAGACAAATGCTGCCAGTACATTTCAAGAGCACTATACCAGCCTGTGGCCAATCGCTGTTTGCATAGGATGGCTGAAAATACAGAATTCAGTTATATTCAGATTTACAACAAGTGCATTTAAATTTATAGAAAAATGGGAGTTTTCTACATTTTGTTCCAAAAACTATGTTGTCTATAACAAAATCAATGATGTCCCTTAAAGCAGGATTCAACTTAAAAAGTTAAAAGTTGACAACAGGCAAGCTGTTTATAGCAGAAAAGACAGCAAAGGTTATATCTTCTTTGTACAGTACCAGCCTGTAGACAAAAGTCTTTAGAATGTACAGTGAACAAGTATACATTCTTGAATTACTTCTGTACTGGAATAAGAGAACTTCTTTGAACTTGCATGGGAGGTATGTCAAAAAAGGGTCAGCCAAAAATATCAGTGAAGCCAAGTGAGCAAAGTTTAGTTTGACATTAAAACATTTGTAAATTTAACAACATAATGTTAATCTACTGCAACTTATTGGTCCATATATGCCCCTGGCTGAATAGTTTTAGAAAGATTTTCTCTTTTTTCTTATCATATGGTGACTACAGTTACTAGACCATGATGTCAATGAAGGGATCAATAATAGTTTGGACTTTATATTTTCCACCATCTTATGTTCATTATACTGGGGCCCATTTGGATCAGGTGATAACCTTAACATGGTTTTGCTTCCAGGTATTTCCGGCCAGATTAGCATCTATTTCTGTACTTGTCGAATTTGTCCTTCACCTTATGAAGAACACTAAAGCAGACACAACTGGTAATCTGCAATGTGTAGCATCTTTGTTTTGCCATCCCTAAAATTGTAAGACTCAATGTTTAATATATCATAAAAACATCAGGGTCTGGGAGGTCTACAAAACCCAAAACCAGGACATCAATCACGACCTGAATGGTTGATTCTGATGGGTTTATGGAAAGATCTGGTCCCCAAGAGTTCCAATTAAAAGAAAACATTTCTTCTTGAACTGATAATCACATAGCAGTAATATTTAATAATATGCTCAAACTCACAAAACAGTTGCCTTTATCTTGGGCGCAGGTGCATGGTGAATCTTTGGTAATGAACAAGCAAACAAACATGGCACTAAAGTCAAATATAAAAATAAGCAGAATATAAGAATAAACAAAATATATCATCTGTGCAGTGGCATTCACCTTTATACAGTGGAAACTTAGTTATTTGGACGGCAACCAAAATAGCAAACAGGAAGAACAGCTATTTATGAACTAGAAAAACAACATGTGATAATTCGCTGTGAGCTGCACAGTGTACGGTCATCTCTGGCAGGTTATCTTATTTATTTGGCATTATTGAAAATTACTATATAATGTTTTTAATTGTTCCGTTGTTCACAGGAGGGTCAATTCCTGTAAATACACATTTCATGAAACTACAGTCCATTTTACTCTCCTATAATTACCTTTTGAACATGAAGATGGAAATATGATTGGATGGGTATGGGCACCAAGAAATATTCATTCTTTATAAACATGCCTCTGTTAGGCACATTCCATGACAGTTTATCGTGCCATTTAATAATAAATACATTTCCTATTTATACTGGACATGGTCAACCCTATTTAAATCCACAAAGGAAAAATTGCAAGTGTTGTCCAAAACAGTAAAAGCAATGGGAGAGCAAAATAATGGAGCATCATTGGTTGTAATCTGGGCAATGCAGAGCCCATCCTGGAGATGTTTAATAAGGGAGGCCTGCTGTATCTACTGTAACATGCTATTAATACTAACATGCATTAGTATATATTATGTCACCATAGGACCTTCCAATTCTGGGCTAATTTAATAACATAGGACAGTGAACAAAGTATTTTGGATGCCAAACTTCAGCTTTCAAAAGCAAAATGCTTCCAATGCTGAAAGCAGAAAGAGCTATTAGGCTGTATGGGTTAGAGAAGAGTGACCGCATTTATATAGTATGTTAGAAAGCTTTAAAGTATTTTAGCTGTTTCAGACACCCAAAGAAAATGTTTATAGTATCCATTGATGCCCCCCCACCTCAAAAAATGTTGGATATTGAAAAGCAGTATTGCAATTATAGGTGGTCTAGTAGACCATGACTCTGCTTGGAAAGCCCTCCCTCCCTACCATTGTTCCTAACTATTCACATTCATTTCAATGCACTGCATTCTTTTAGTCCTGTAATATTTATATGATATTTAAAGGTCATATGGAGAGGTAGAGTAGCAGCACCATGAAAGGTGTGCAGGTCTTGTGACTTCAAATGCTTATATCCCAACATGGAACGCTTGAGTAATAAAAGATTACCTTTTGATAGTTTAATTAACCAGCATGAATCAAAAAGTGTACACTTCCATGTTATTAAATCAGCCCAATTGTGTTGTCCAGACTAAATGAAATGGCACAGCTAATAAACCTTGGTGAGTAGCCACCGAGATCCCTTCTATATTGATTACAAATATATCATGGACACGTACCAGAAAAAAGGCAACAATGAACTATAAAAAATACAATTTCATAACAAAAGTGAACACAGCACTGTAAGAAAAACAAAGAAAAAATAAATCTGGTTGGCTCGGGCAGGATAGAGGAGAAATGAGGCACAACTGCTCTGGAACTAATGCACAGGCTTGTCACGGATTGACACTGAACCATCCTCCATGCCAAAGTAGACCCGTTCGGCCATGTTGATGAAGAGCCCAGTGTCCACCACACCTGGAATCAAAGAGAAAAATTATAAATGCATAATAAAAAAAATAATTACAATGAAACAAGTCACCAATAACAGAACACTTGTACATGTATCAGTTTTACGAATAGACTAATTATTACATTTTCAGTGACTCGGCAAATAGCGGTGGGGATAGGTCCTGGCTCCTTGCAAGACCTCAAAATAAAAGGCACTAACCATTAACGTTTTTACATTTATTAAGTGCAAAAAAGAAAACATGCGGAGCTCTACCAGAAATCTTGTACGCTAATATTTCTTGGCCTGTGCTGCACATTTATTAATTATCATTGTTCCTGGCTGTTTTTTGGACTACAAAACACTTCTTTCACAATACTATAGAGGTTAGAGGAGGAGGAGGAGGAGGAGGAGGAGGAGGTTTTCCTTAGCCTGTCTTAGCCTAGGGTGACAATACTATACCTCTATAGAGGCAGTGGGTGATGATCATCAACCTAAAGCAGGAATTGTTGTTTACATAAGGATCACCTTCTAAAAATGTATACAATATACTAAATATAGTCATATTGCTCTAATAAGGTGCAACTCTAGCAATTCATAGCCTACACCTTTTCTTCCTTTTACCTATAACAAAAAAACTGCATGCAACACTTAGCTAACCTGTGTGGACCAAACAAATTGAGTTTATAATACATCGGTCAGCATCCATAGTAGTTAGACATCTAGGTTTCGAACAATGACCATTTCCGCTAGCATTCCTGTATTTATAGAGAACACAGTCTACAAAACTTGCCATGCCATTGGCCACATAGCAAACCCGATGTCATATAAAATCTTTTGGGGATAGAGTAATACACAATTGGATCTTCATAATTGGTACAACCAAAACAATTATGCAGACAAGCAGATAGTAATTATTAAAATATTATTATTTACATTTAAGGTTGGATTTATCAGCTCTTATTTTTTTTATAATAATTTTTACACCTTACTGATTAGTCCACAGATAGAAAGCATTTTCTTAGTTATCATTCTATACCGGGATGTTTGTGATGATGTGTTTTGTGCTTTCACAACCATTTCCATGAACGACACATGTAGCAAAGAAGTATGTGAATTAGTAAGAGAAACTGAGGCAGTTTCAGCAGGGTGGGGGAATGGAAAGAGTGGCCATTTTGGTAGCTGCACCTGTTCTTGTGAGAATAAGTCTCTAACCACAACTTATGGAATGCTGATGTGTCCCAATAATGACTACGTGTCCCAATAATGACTACGTGTCCTAATGTAGAATGAACAACGTGTAGTTCAGATATTACGTGGCCCGTGGCAAAATCCCCAGATGGAAATAATTGTTCTGGTGCCGAAAACCAGTGTATTGTAATCTGAAATGGTATGGGTGAAGGACAGCAAAAAGACCATTGCAGCCACATATTCCCAGTTGATCACTAGATATCCCCCAGGTATGAATGACTGAGACTTTTTGATAATAAGCACAAACATTAAAAGCTGAGAATACAATAATCGATTAGGACATTACCAGATAAAATATAATGATCCCCCAATATCAATGGTTTGCACCTTGGTTACCACCTAATGTGGATTGGATTTCTGCAAAATCTGATAAAGAAAACTGATCGGACTTTGGTTGTTGTTCAAGTACAGATTGATGTCAGAAGCAATGTGAACATTTCGTATTATTGTACTGCTGAGTAACTAACAAAAACAATAGCTTACAACCTGTACAGAATACAACATAAGATATAAATATTGGAACACCTGTTTCACTGTCCTTTAGCAATAGACTATTGTTAGATATATTGTTGCTCCCCCCCTTCTATTCCTATCGGTCTCGAATGTCTAAAGCCACCTTTCACCTTGGAGGAACCCTTCAAATAATTGACAGGTCCTGAAAAAAAATTGGGAGCCAGTATGAAGAATGCACAGTGGTGGGGAGAATGCAACCCCAATGGGCAGCTAAATGGATCATTGGTATCATGTAGGTGTCTGTTCGATGTTGCCTCAGAACTACGTAAACACCATCAAATGGAGAGTAATCAGCCACAGTATGAGCAACCTTAGGATTCCATGGATCCCCGGTGCAAAGTGGCATTCCCAATGTTTAGTCCATAGGTAGCTCAAATATTATCTAAAAGGGACCTAGTTTTAATTTCATTTTTTTTCAAATGTAAGGTCTAATCTAAAAAAAAAAAAAAAAGAAAAGAAAAAAAGAGAAAAAAGAAACACCTTGAGAGCTCTGCGGTCAGCTTAGGACAACTGCCCAATCTGGTCCGGGTCCAAGCTTCCTTATTTAAACAAATCACATGATGATAACAAGCTAAAGGCTTGAATCTGTAGCAAGAATCCCCATTATCCACACATCCCCACACCGTTCTCTTATTCCACTATAGCTATTAGGAGAACAGTGCAGCATAATGGCCATCTCATGGCAGGAAGCTGCATTAAGTGGACTTCACCAGCATCATCAACAGCTATTTGTAAAACTTAGCTTTTGCTTATTTCCCCTGCAAAGTGTTGCAGCACATGAAAATGATTGTATAATGCCATTTAGATCTACCAGATACCAATTCAAACAGACTATAAGAGTTGGCTCATTTTATATTACATTTGGTAAATTTAAGACATATTATACAAAAAGTGTACAATAAGATTTTATTGTGTATTGACAGCTTATAGAAAGGGGAAGTTTATACTCTTATACACGGTTTTGGTAAATATAAAAGAGATTGTTCATTTATATTGTGTGCAGAACACAAGAACCAGCATGGGGATTACATAATGAACAAATAGTTCACAACTCTTCAACCTTTCATCTGTTCTAACATTCAGCCATATTTACCAATGTATCTAAATGTTTGACCTTTTGACTCTGAAATAGCAAATTCCTATTAAAATCTGGCAGATATATTGTGTTTCTCTAAAACAGATATATAGTATACAAAGTATATATCAAACCAAAATATATTGTGTTTCTCTAAAACAGAATAAAGTATATATCAAACCAAAAACTTTATTCATACATTGTAAAAACCTGGTGAGTGTTAACTCTTTTTTTACACTTTAATGTAAAGAGAAGACATACAATTCATGGGTTAGGATTGTGTGGATTAAAACAGCTCTTTTTAGATAAACATAGGTCCATTTAGAGAAAATAGAGAGGACATTTGTTTTGTATGGCCAACCCAAAATTTTTAGGGTGCTATTAAGCATGATTAGCCATCCAGAACACTAAACCATATCCTATGCACTGCTAAAGCACTGAAATAAGGTGAACGTGTACTTTATTATTTAGATAGATTTTTTTTGTCTTTACACAAATTAAATATTTATTTATGGTTTATACCTAGTCAGTCTTCTACCTGTCAGTTTTTAGGAAGTCACTAAAAAGTTGGGTCACAATACAGGACCACCACCCACCTACAGCTTCTTCCCACCCAGCCTAAAAAAAGTCTGGGGAACATTACTAGTATATTGTATGGCAGCTTCTGACCAGCTGTTATTCCTTTATATAAAATTACAAAAATATGGGGATGCCAATCTAAATTATATCTAATTGTATTATAACTTACAAATCTGTAAAAGTATTCAACCACTTCCTTCTTTTGCTATTTAGTTAAATTTACTGGGTAGGTTTAATTATATTAGGGTATGCAATTTACTTTTATTTTTTTGTAACATGAAACCAGAAAAAAATAAAAAGCCCCAAATGCTTTCCCCTCTTTGTACTGGAAAAAAATACATATGACTATTCAAATAAACGAGTCTTCTTAGATCATTAGAACGTTTCACAATTACATGCTCCTAATTTTTCAAAACCGACAAATGGCAATACTGAACAGAAAGATGTGGCTGAACATCATTGGACCCTGCAACTATTATAAAATAAATAGAAGGAGGGGTGTGTGTTTATGTAGTTTGCTTTTCTGTATTCATTCCGCAGGGTAAGTGGGCTTCAGTCTAAGACCCCCTTTATAAAACAGTCTGGTTTCAGCATTTAGGGGGACACCTACCTGTTTTTTTAAAGTCTAAAGCTTTAACCCATCCCAAAGCAAGGTAATTGAAAGAGTTTATCAAGGCCACAATGAAATACCTTAAACTTTATACAAACAATGGGGTGCCAATAAGCTAAAATTTGCTCCAAATTACCCTCCGCCAGCTTAACAAAAAATGTTTTCCAACTATGCATTAACCTCAATTTATAGAAACATCGGATGCTTTCGGTCCACTTGAGGTTTAATTTCACAGATGTCCCCAACTCCCGCAGCAAATAAGGTGACAAGACTAAGTTTAAGTTCTTTTAAATTAACTTGAAGGGCTCTATTTATAATACAGGTAATCTGACATTCCCTTATGGGAATCAATTACTGGCATTGAACACATGGACCTGGAAGAAGGAATGTTTGAGGGAATTTCTCATTCCTCGTTTTAAAAAATGGAGCCCTAAATGTTGGCGGCCATATACTTAGGAAACAGAGCATTGTTATTTCATAACAGATAGTGACAGCAGCATCACCAGGTACTATTTTAGTGAAATAAATACACATGTATTACACACTACTGAAAATATAACTGATGTTTATTCAACACATTTGTAAGAGATTAAAGTGATTAGACTAACTCTAATTATTACTAGGCATGTATCCTAGAATTTCTGCATGCTGGAGAGGGCTTGTTAAATGAGCAAGCTTGTTTTTTTATTATTATTATTATACAGTATTTATGTAGCGCCAACATATTACACAGCGCTGTACAAAGTCCATAGTCATGTCACTAGCTGTCCCTAAAAGGGGCTCACAATCTAATGTCCCCACCATCGTCATATGTCATTATCACAGTATAAGGGCAATTTTGAGGGGAAGCCAGTTAAGCTAACGGCATGTTTTTGGAATGTGGGAGGAAATCGGAGTTCCCAGAGCAAACCCACGCAAATATGGGGAGAATCTGCAAACTCCATGCAGATAGTGTCCTGGCTGAGTTTCAAACCTAGGACCCTAGCGCTGCAAAGTCCAGAATGCTAGCCACTGAGCAACTGTATTTAATCATGCTGAACCTAGCTGCCAGTCCAGCATTTATATGTATAGTAGAAGGTGCAGGGACACCATGGAAGCTCTCATCTTGTGCTGCTATGAAAGTGCAAACCTTTAACATTGGACTGATGTAACTTCTAGTCAACAATTCATTACACAAGTATGAATTGTAAGATCCAGCACAGGCATAGGCAAACTACGGCCCACGGGCTGCATACGGCTCAATAGGTTGTTTCTCTGGCCCTTTTGGTGATCCGCGGCTTTGGCGGAACATGTCCCCCATTTATATCCCGGTTCGTGGAGGTGAGCAGGCTGCCTGCACACAACCCGCCCACTCTCCCATCAAAGGCTCAGATCTGCGATGGGAGATTGGGCGGGGTTCTGCTATCATGACGTCATGTACAGGGTCGTCATGATGGCATAACCCCGCCCACTCTCCCATCGATCCAGCCCTTCTTTCAAATTTTGTATTGTGGCCCCTGACTGAAACAGTTTGCCCACCCCTGATTTAGCACATATCTAGGTGGCTCATTTTATGAAATCTGGGAAGGCTTTTTAAGAGAAACATGTCATGCGGCAAAAGTATTTTTAGGAGGGCTGCACAAATGTGAAAACATCGACTTATAAATGAGCTGTAATTACCAGCAGTCTCTTTCAACATGTCTCCAAATACGACTGAGTCTAGGAAAGTCCCCAGAAACTCCTCTAGCATGTTTGTTGGCCTCTTGCGATCTTCCGTTGCAAGATTTCAGCATCTAAATGTGAAGTATTTTAATAAATGTCAGGGGCCGCACTTGGGGCCCATCACTGACTAAGATTGTTCTGCTCTCAGACACCCCTCACCCAGATCCTATCTATCTGCTTTAGCTTCTAGGTGCCCATCAGCCTGCCAGGAGTACAGAACAGGTAAAGACATATACAATTAAATATACTTTTTTTTACTGGCTTCCACCCATGGTACCCAGACAAGGTTACGGTTTTCTTCCTCCCAGAAATGGTCCAAATAACAATGTTTAGTCCAAATCTCCCTCAAAAGAGGATTCCAAACTATACTGCAGAATCCCCTTGTGAGATTTGCAGCACTTTGTATTCTGCAGGATATCAGGAGCAGATTTCATCTGTCGTAAAGAAGAGGCCAGAGAAAAGGTGATTATTCCCACCTACAGGTGATCACCTTTCCTGCTACCTTGTTACACCAATGAGTTTACTGGCAACTTGCAAGAATCAATATTAAGAAGTCTCTGTGGCCTCTGGCTGCCTCGTTCACTGCACATTTGTTTAAGTACTTGATGAGACTACTAGGAGATTTTTTTCTCCACCGATAACATTTATGGCTATTTTGGATTTTACCCATTAAGAGGAATTTTCTTGGTTTCTTAAGAAAACTTCTTTAACCAGCAGTATACTGTACTTCCCTATCATTCCGGTTCCTATTGTTGGAGTCCACTCAACCAATATGCTCATCAACCTGAATGTTCTTCACCTAACACCCTTGAAGAAGCCAATACGTGAAACGCGTTGGGTTAGAAAGACATTTAGCTCTTTCTCTTAGTTGTTGATACTAAAGGAAATTTGATGTATAGTTATTGGACAGATACCCCAAACCCACAAATGGGACTGGACCATCTATGATTACTTACGCTCTGTGTAAATATTAATTGCAACTATTTTGTAACAGTTACCTGTAATATCTATGTGTATATAATTCATACAATTTGAGTTGCTAATTGAAAAAATAAAACATATTCCTTGTTCTTCTTTATTATTTATCATGAAGCTGCTATGTGCAGTCATCCATATTTCATCTTAGCACATACTGGCCCATCATCCTAAATCTTACTTTATTACCTGACAAATAATTGATCTTAGGAAATATGCAGGGAGAGAGTTTAAAAGCTCAGTGACTTTATTCTTGGTCTTAGTGGCAAAACTAGAAACAGGATCATAATCGAACAAGTGAAAAAGCTTGGATCAGCAAGAATGACCCAGATGGTAGGGAAGCCGTGATTAGCACTCAATAGGTACTAGCATTAGGATCAGAATGACAGCCAATCCAGTATTAAGGCCAGGATTATGGATGACAGCCCAGTAGGAAATAAATTCAGAATCAGATTACAGACTAGTAGCCTTTAGCTTTCATAAAACCTCCTAGCTGAGCCACAAATTAGCAATAGGTTAATCACTGAACCTACTAACAACTAATTAAAGCAAAAGTAAACCCAAAACCAACTTAAAAAAACAAAAAAACAAACAAAAAACCCCCCAAAAAAAAAAAAAAAACATCTTAACAATCACACTTACCTGCAATAGCGCAGATCAGTCTATCCGTCAGCAGGTTCCTTCTATCGGGTCCCGCGTCGTCCTAGTATCTGTCTTCGGGCCAGGGCAGAGGGCGTGCCAGGCTCCGCCATCTTTTACTCTCATCTTCTTAATTCCTACGTCACCCCAACTTCTTAATTCCTACGTCACCCCAACTTGCACTGCGCAGGCTCAAGAACGGGTGACGTAGATTGGGAAAAATCTTGCTCATCTCACTGCGCATGCATGAGATTGGCATTTTTTTCCCGTTGATAAAAGGGCCCCTTCTACGGATGTCCAGGATGCGCGGGCATGCGCAGAAGGAGCATCCAAGAGCCTACCAGGATGCATGACGTAGGTATCCCGGAAGGTTCTGGGCTCCCCTTCATTCTTGATCACCTAGGCGATCGAGAATTAGGGGGGCAGTGCTGCAGGCTTTTTTTTTCTTTTTATAAAAAAGGATGTTGCACTTAAAAAAAAAAAAAACACTAAAAAAAACAGAACTTTTAAATTAAATAAAAGGGTTGTCTACCCTTTAATAAAGTGAAAATTCGGAGTTAAGGTACGCTTTAACTACTGAAAGCAAAAGAACTATACTATATGTATTAGTGCTAATGTTTAAAAACAACATATTGTTGTTGATGAACTGAAAAAGGGGAAAAACATGTATGCAGCCATTGGAAAAGTCTGCTAGTTGTCGGACCATCAATGCCGATTTAACGCCTTCCACACACATTATATATATTTAAGCTGGATGAATGTTGTTTTTTTTTAGCAATTTAGTAATGGCAGTCTTCATCAATTCTCTGGATACCCGTGTCCCTAAAGATGCTATCAGCTCCAGACAATGATGAAATCTGCCACGCTGTACAGTGTTAATATTGGAAGTATGATACTGCCACCTACAGGATATTGCAAGGTTTACACCTTACCTGGGATCATTTTAATGGCTGTATTAATTGTATTCCAATCATGAACTCGGTCAAACTTCCAGTCTAGCAAAAAATTTCCATTATCCGTAACCACAGGGCCCTGGATAGAAGAGAAAATAAAAAAAATCACCATAGATGTAAAAGCAACACCAGCAACTATTTATATATTTATTATAATTTTGATATAATATACAGAACTTTAACATAACACAGAAGCATTTACATCAGCCCCTGTAAAATGACCGGGACATTTCCAATTTGCCTGTGCCTCCCCCTTGTATAGTAAAACTCTATAGTACCATAGAGTGCAAAAGCCATAGAATACAAGTTCCAGCACCTGCAAATTTAGCTGTTGAATCCAATCCTGCAGTTTGTAAGGAGTAATGTCACATCAGGATCAAACTTCAGAGCTGAATCTTTCAGGAAATGGAACACATAGATAACTTTCCTGTGCTACCCAACAAAGTAAAGTAGATAGGTGGCTCAGCTATACAGATTGATAGGAAAGGCTGCTGGATTAATGGTGGACTGATATGGCACCACACCACTAGGTGGCACCCTAAACAACTTGCCCAGGTCATTTATGTGTAGAAATGACCTTGCCAATGGAGCGTACTAATGTTGCTGCTACAGTTATTCTAATTCAGTTATTCCAATATTGTATCTGCACCATGGTAGAAATATGAACCACATGTGCCTTAAATTGTTATATGCCAAGGTTTTGTTGCATCCACACTTTAAATACAAGTATAGAGCAGAAGATTATTTTCCTGTAGGGGAGGAGCAGGGTCCCCATTTGTAACCAAGTCTGGATGATGGAATAGGTGCCTGTTCACATGAAGATGTCCCGGGTCTGTTACAATGTTACTCCACTGGTAGCATTGGGTTTTAGGATTACAGTATGTGTGGTCATTGTAGGGCTGAAGTGTTTAATGCAGTCAGGTAGCGGCCACATAAAGTGGTATTTATCACCATTGATTACTTTTTTTTATATCCACCCCGTCATTCATAGTCTCTGATCACTACATGATAAATACTTTATCTCCATTGTAATCTATATCATCTGATGTGTGGTCACTTAGGCTAGGTACACACATGCAATAATTGTGGTTAGAAAATAATTAACAGCCAATCAATGATTATTCTGAATATAATCCACCAATAATGAACACACACTAGATTTGATCGTTTGGACAGTTCCCGGAAGTGACACGTACAGGAGAAAGAGTACCGCAGGACCATCCACTATCTCTGAACGACCATACAGACAGATAGCAAACGTTTGTCGCCCAATCAGATCCGACGGTCGTTCGTGTCCAGTGAAATTCCTCATTCATTGGCGTGATTGTGCATTTTTTGTTAACGATTATCAGACGATCGATTGTTAGTCATTCGTTTCCAATGACTAATATTGTACGTGTGTACGTAGCCTTAATGGGAAAGTTGGCTGAACGCTTTCCTTACTAATCAGTGTACATGCTGCCAACACTGGGAAGGGGGGCATTATTAGGGCATTACTCTACACCAGCCTTTCTTGACCTTTTCACAGTAAATTAATTTTGAAATAACTTTCAGGTCTTCAGGAAAGCCCTATAATTACTAAATCCATTCTGGCCACTTGGAGATTGTCACCCTTACAGATACCAAACAAGCTCACTGGTCTTATATAAAGCAGAACTACCATGTGAAAAAAAAAATACAGCGTAACATTATAGATGGAAAGCCATCAGTTCCTCCGCGATCCTAGTCTAGTCGATCCCATGCCATCCAGCCTTCTTCGTCCCAGTGCAACCATCGTGTGAAAAAAAAAGCAAATCTCAATGCGCATTTGTGGGATAGGCACTTTTTTTATTTTTATTTTCGTAAATGAAAGCTCCTTGCCTGGGATGCACAGAAGGAGCAGCCGTAAGTTTCCCTGAGGGTGCCGGCTTCCCATTCAGTCTTTACTTTCGTAGCAGTAAAGAGAGAAGGGAAGGGGTTTCCCCTTCAATTTAAAACAAGACATTTAATACTTTATATAAAAGGGTTACCCACCCTTTTATATCAAGTGAAAAAAAGTGGTGAGCGGTTCGCTTTAAAACTAACCCGAAAGACACAAATTGTTCACTTCTGAAGAAAACAACCTCTGGCGGAACCCTGGTTGAGAAACAGAGTTTATACTCTACATCAGGGGGTATGAAACTCTTGCCCGGGGCCAAATCGGCCCCCAAAGGAATCCTAAATATGAACTGCAGCTGGCCTGCCGCTACATTGAAATAGCGCCACTACTACAATTCCCGGCATCACTCGCGTCTATAGACCAGCGGGCTTCCTGCCTATG
>NC_092860.1:143939177-143950460 GCF_032062135.1 Pyxicephalus adspersus | reverse complement strand
GTTTTACTACTGATTCATCACTTTAATTATTGAGATGAGGGGGTGGCCATTATAAAAGACCCATTTCAAATATCTCTCCCCAATTGGGTCTCCTAAAAATAGTATTCATTAGCTATAAAGAAATATTATTATTATATAATAATAATAAAAGACAGGATTTATATAGCGCTAACATATTACGCCGCGCTGTACATTAAAAGGGGTTGCAAATGACAGACGAATACAGACAGTGACACAGGAGGAGGAGAGGACCCTGCCGCGAAGAGCTTACAATCTAGGAGGCAGGGAAGTAAAACACAATAGGGGGGGGGGGATATGAAATTGATGGAAGTAGTGAGGTTATAAAAGACAGAAGAAGTCAGGTAATGATGATTTATGCTCATGATGGCCATTGTTACTTACAGCTTTACTAACAGCCATCCTCAACTCCGCCACACCACCAAACTGCTTCTGTATGGATTTGATTATTGGAACATAAGCCATTGGAAGGACTTCTATGGGAATCCCCTTCTTCCATTGGTCTCCAAAATTCTTTGAGTCTTTTCTGTAAATAGAAACATACAATCAGGCGTATTCTTATTTACTAATCTGCATTGGCAAAACAAAACATTGGAATATGATTGGATACTCAGTGCTAGGACAATTTGCACTGATCACATTTTTACATTACAATACAGACTAAGGGTTTGTTTATGCTGTTATAGTGAATTAACAGATGTATTGTAGCATAAGTTACCACAATACAAGGCAATGTGCAAGAAATGCTTTGGTGTGGTGGATTGCCAATCATTCTTAATGGCACCCAAAGCACACCTTGCCATGGAAGTGCAGCACAAAGCCATGACATTAGTTGATGTTCACAAATTTTTAAAAGCATGGACAGGTTCTTCCCATCCAAAATTTTCTCCTACAGTCAGCCTATTACAGACACATACAGTATTGGAACCTCACCTATAATCAGCGATAACAATGAAGGACTTTGCACAACCAGCCACTATTTTCTCCTGTGCCAAACATCCCCTAAAAGGATTAAAAAAAACAACATTATTCAAAATAAAAACTTAAGTGTTTCAATTATGGGAATCATCAAACTCAGACTCTGCAAATATGACCCGCTAAGTGATATTATATCCTCAAAATGAAAGTGAAATTATTATTTCAAAACTTCTTGGACCTTCCCAGTTTCCATTGCCACCTGCCCTGCTCTTCCATTTGTGCTACCAAATTGGGGACACCTAGCAACCAGAAAAGCACCAGAGGCAGGAAACATTAGCTCATAACGAGGATACATCGGTCTCATCATCTTTTTCTGAAGAAGTATATTTAACGCGTTGAAATATTTATAAGATAGACATGCACGTCCTATACTTATTTAAGAAAAAAAAAATATATGCTTTTATTAATATATGGGTTGATACTCAATGTGCCTTAAAAGTACTTTATTCTAAATGTTCTGTATCTCCAGTACGGGATGTGGCACCATCTTGTCACAGGTCCCAATTTACTTCTAACTAAGGTCACTTTAATCCAAGAATTTTATATTGCAATCAGATTCTTATCACATGATACCATGCTGGTTAACCTCCCTCTAATGCCCCAGTATGGACCGATTTGCCTACAGATGGCTGAGCACGTTGCATTACACTATTGTCATTGCTGGGCCATGTTCTCCTGGCTTTCAGATTGTATAGGAGCATTGGATACCGCAAGATATTCCAAAGTAGTTCTGTAGTCAACATTCTAGCATTACAACGCTGGGTCCCCAGTTATGATCCCGGTCTAGACACTACATGCATGGAGTTTGTTTGTTCTTTTTGTATTTGCATGAGTTTTCTCTGGGAATTTTATATTCATCTCACATCCCTAAAACCATACTGGTAGCTTAATTAGCGTTCCCCCTAAATTGGCCTTTAACTGTGCTGGGACATAAGATCAAGAGGTCCTCTATAGTTAGTAATATGACCGATTGCGTACAGCTCTATGGAAACTCACATTTTGTCATATCCCCTCCTTTCTTTGTGTAATGAATAGTGAAATAAAGGTGTGTTTGAAAGCCAAATAATACATGCAGTAAAGCAAATTAAAAATGACATTTAGCAATGCCTAAGGCTGCATACACAAAGGCTTTAGTTCCTCACATTTTTATGCAATCTTCTTGTTCAACTCAATGAATTAAAACTGAAAGTCTGCAGTTCAGAGTTGTTTCAATTAAAATTATTTGTGGTAATGTACAGAACCAAAATTAGAAAAAAGTTGTCTCTGTCCAAATATTTATGGACCTAACTGTATCAGATTTTTGGCAGAGACTTGAATCATCTGACATGTGTACAGAGCATAATGCATAGAAGTGAAAAGGCCCAAAGATTTGCAGAATGCATGACAAATACTACTGGTAAAATATATTTTTTTTATTGAACATTCTTTGTTAAAGCTAAAATTTATTTAAATTAAGATAAATTAATAAGTAAATGTCTAAATATATACAAATTATAAACCTTACCCTCCACCTTTAATGAGGTTGAGATTTGAATCAACTTCATCAGCTCCATCAATAGCGACATCAAGCTGTTCAAAGGCAAAAGGGGGATAAAAAAAAAAAAAAAGAAGAGTCAGGACAGCAGTTTATTACAATGGAAACAAGTGTACATGTGCACAAGGGGAAACATTGCTGATTGGATATTAAGCTATACACATAGCTTAACATAGGTGGGCAGCAGGGTTGGCTTAGTGGTTAGCACTCTGGCCTTTGCGTTAGATCCCAGGTTCAAATCCCAATCAGGATACAGTTTGAATGTCCTCCCTGTGTTTGCTTGGGTTTCCTCCCGCATCCGAAAACATGCATGCAACTTTCACTCAAAACACTGTCCCTAGACTATATTATTGGCATATGGTAGGGACATTAGATTGTGAGCCCCTTGGAGGGACAGTTAGTGATATGACTATAGACTTTGTAAAGCGCTGCGTAATATGTTGACGCTATATAAATACCAGATAATAATAATAGTAATAAAATTAATATTAGGCTCCCTTCCTCCCAGCCATGCCCTTTGACTGTGTCACCACCACTGCCAATGTATGCCATGATCGGTGTGTTCTTGCTTTTCCTGCATTAGTACACTGGAGTTGCATTATCCAGCCGCCCATTCACATTCTGTACACTCTACTGCACATAAACCATAGTCAGGGTAGAGAAAATGAAAATTGGCAGCAGACAAAAAAAAAAAAACTCTTCCCTCTGACAGTTTTTTAACAAATGATTGGTAGAAACAAGTTAAATTCTTAATGGCTGACAACACCCTATATACCCTCCTGTCCCCCGGCAGTAAGCTCCATACCTCTGGGTGCCTCTCCAGATCTGACAGATTCAGCCCATTCTGAAGGATCAGCTGACGTGCCTGGAAAAAACAAATTCCTTACTTTCTATACAATTGTAAATTTGCAGCATGTGAGTAACATGAGCTCACATGAACCATTATCAATCTGTATCAAAAGAGATGATTCACAAATGCCACTGGCGTGACAGCTAAATACATCAATATCTATATAAGAGAACCTGTACCTAGTATAATGCGGATCTCAGCTGATGATGGTTTCAATCTTTGCTGACCATTTACCTGGGACAAGCATACAAGTTAGTGTCAGTCCTACAGATCTGCATACTTGTTCTGGTATTGCCATTTGATCAGGAGGACAACTAATCACTTGGTACTTTATTCATGAAAAGTCAGCAGCCAACATTTTCTTTTAAATAAATCTTTTAGAACAGCTGAATACACAGATTAAATACCTATAAAATTCTCATACAAGGTATTCCCTATAATCACTAATTTTGTTATCTCTTTATATGTTCTAATTG
The DNA here is from genome assembly GCF_032062135.1 of Pyxicephalus adspersus. Classification (NCBI taxonomy): domain Eukaryota; kingdom Metazoa; phylum Chordata; class Amphibia; order Anura; family Pyxicephalidae; genus Pyxicephalus; species Pyxicephalus adspersus. Next base: position 143,946,604 of record NC_092860.1, on the reverse strand, counting down.
CTTTAAATGGAACACCACTTTTATTGAGTAAAAAAAGAAACAATCCCTTCTTGGGGATCAATGTACAAATCAAGAATTTTAACAAACTGCAGCAGATTCCTACCTTACTGTGACCTGAAGTAATATTTGTTCGTTTTAGTTCGTTTTACAATGTCCTTTGCATAATAATTGTGAATGGAAGTATTTGGTTTATTTTAAATCACTTCCTATGATCCAATGTGAAAAGCTACAGTGTCTGCATCTTTATAAACTAATTACCCCCTGGGGAGTTTCCCATGAAAACCCAAATACCAATTATAGGGTAATCTGTCAAATAGTCCCGCCAAGGTGGATTTTCCTAAATGAAAACAAGGAATTCCTAAAAGGGACTTCTAGTGCCTAGAATGAGTATTCTAGTGCAGACTTTATGAGAAAATCAGTGGGCCAATCATCCAAGCAGAAAAATATATTTTTGGTCACATAAATTTAAAGTAGCTGCAATAACATTAAACGACACAAGGACTTGTGCAGCAATTATATATATAAATCAGTGAGATTTAGATACTTTACAATGTGCTTGTTTTGGCACTTTATGTTTTGGCACTTGGCATTCTATCAAGGTCAGGGAACGTGGGAAGAACAATATATGGTGATATAATTATACTGGAATAAATAACCATATAGTGATTATTTTAGAAAACATGCGGCTTTGTCCTTCAACCATCCCAAACAATTTACAATTCAAGACAACTAGGAACCATAACCAAATATCTCATCCATGAGACACAGCATCCTGGAACTAACAAATTTATGACCAGAAGACCCTAAAAATATTAAGCAGTCTTTCAACATACAATATCACTCAGTATGTCTGGGAAGGTTCTCATTCATTCAGGTCATGGTATACAGTTAGGGCCATAAATATTTGGACGGATACAACTTTTTTCTAATTTTGGTTCTGTACATCACCATCAACACGATTCATTTTAAATGAAACAACTCAGATGCAGTTGAACTGCAGACTTTCAGCTTTATTTTAGTGGGTTGAACAAAAATATTGCATAAAAATGTGAGGAACTAAAGCCTATTTTTACACAATCACTTCATTTCAAGGGCTATTATATATAAAACGTACCTAATCGATTTACCGCATGGACTATTGTAGAACCGCTTCCAATACCAAGAACTTGGTTATTCTGAAAACACAAAGAGAAAAGTGACTGACTAAAATAAGTCATTAAAACTCCATGTTTTCAGATAAATTTAAAAACATATAAGTATGTTACACCAAGTAATACCATTGGTGTAATAATAAAGTAGAATGTAACACCCTTACTTGTTTCTGTGCACATTATTCTCTATACTGACTGACAGCAAAGCTTCCACAATGCAGATCCAACTGAACGGAGAAAGCTGCCAACTTCTTTTTCTGGCTCTTATCTGTACAGTTATGACAAACTGAGAATAGGGAATGCATATATGGCAAGGTGATATTACTAAAGAATGGATGTCAGTTTTTAGTGGATGTGTAGCGCATGCAAATAACCTTAAGAGTCCTATAGGGACTCTATAGGTAAGTTCTCAATTTTTCACACCTGTGTCCATTACAAGATTTCCTTTGTCCCCGATGAAATGATTGATTGTATATTTTGGGGAATGTAACAGGAAGACTTTCAGCACAAAAAGTTAGTGCGGTACACTCAGAAGTCTTATGTGGACAAGAACAGAGATGGGAATAAGAGCATGGCGGTCTCATTGATGGGCTTTCCTTGACTTAAGTTGAGGAATTCATCACATTCTACTCATAAAATTATTTTTGGGTGAATTTATCCCTAAAACGTAAAATTATGGAATTGGATATACCTTATCTATTCAAAGAACATGCTATGAAGGCACAATTAAACGTTGAAGTTTCATATCAATCTATTCAGCAGATATGTTTCTACATGTCCCGTGTACCAAGGGAGTGACCAGGTTTCACATTCCTGTATTGTACACACTCTGCAGATCTCTGACCTGGCAGATCAGATCACGGCTTAGAGTTAAAGCAGAATTAACCCCAAATATAAGACAATTAGTTTGCCACATAAAATAATCAATTAGCATTTTATCTTTTAAAATTCTATTTCTTTACCATAGTTTCATCTTTTTTATATATTTCAGTGCTGTTGATGTCCACCCGCTTCACATGATCACGTTTTACTTTATATAAAAGGGTAGATAGCCCTTTTATATAAAGGCCCATAAAATGTGTGTGGGGGGGGGGTTAGCATTTAAAGAAGAGACCCCTGCTCCCTTGTCTTTACAGCAGGGGCTACATTAAAGATCCTGGGAGGCTGCTCCTTCTGCACATGACAATCTCAGGCATGAACAGAAAGGGCTTTTGTCCACTTTAAAAAATGCAAATCTCATGTGCAATATATATAATATTAAATTTCAAAAACTCTGAATGAACCTTAACGTGATTGTCCACAGCAGCACATCCTGCCAGCCTCTTAGCTTCTTCGGTCATCCTGCAGATGGTGGTGAGCAGCCGACGTTGGATCATGCAAGTATCACACAGAAATCTCACTGCTAGAGGTCACGGTTGCCTGAGGAGAGAACATGAGATTAATAACTACAGTCACAGTATCACAGTATATAATACAACTCTGCAGAGATACAGCATAAGGCTGCCCTGTCCTTGTGTGTACTGTGCTGCCAGCTTCCTGTATTTGCACCAAAATTGTTGATCCGAGTTACTGCTCATGTTTGGATACACCCTTCTAGATAACCAAATATACACTGGGTCACTTCAATCTACGGCTATGTACACCTGTTCAATAATTGTCATTGGAAACGATATTTCAGAATCATTTCCAATGATTAATACCTGCATGATGCATTAAGGAGAGGGGGGCTCTATGGAGAGGGGAGGGGAAGAACGACGGAGTGGGACCCCGCTGCGCTTTCTCCCCTTCACTTCTATTACGAACATTCGTTGTCCATCGATCTATCAGGACGGTCGTTTGGACGATGATCACTGTACACACACCAGACCCTGAGACAATTACTATTGCATGTGTGTACCTAGCCTTTTAAAAGAAAAAACAACAAATAGAAAAGAGAAACCGAGAAAAAAAAAAAAAAAAGAGAAACCGAGAAAGAAAAAAGAGAAAAAACACAATATGGTTACTATTTAATGCTGGGATACCCTTAAAAATAATATTATCCTATGACTGTATTCAGCTACCTTAGATCATTTAAAACTAAATTAGATTTGGCATGTGACACAAAGAGATAAAATACTGCAGCATCAAACATGATCATGCAATGTAGTCAGGTAACATTGGGGTACGGGGTGATTGAAGTTTACAGAGGTAATCTGGGCTGCAATGACAACTTTGCTTGAAGAAAAAGTGCAGAGTACACAGAATGCACAAGTTCACAGAATTTATGGAATAAGCAAATATTTTTTGTACTTATAAAACAAATAAAATGTTTGCTTTGCTTTAGTTATCAGATCAAATTGGAGCAAAGAAGAGACATTTATTGTTGGGGTTTACATACAATTTAGGTGAATGATATAGTACATTTTCTTCTTACTACAGCTGATAACCCACAGTGCATATTTGGCAGGTAACCTCCTATATGTAATGGAGAGACATCTCAGCATGGATCTACAATATTTTGGAGTGTCCTGTGGCCATAAATACTTTGTTAGACAATAGGTCAGCAGCGTTCGGAAACATTGCTATATACCACACAAAAACAGACATGTGGTGTGTGACATCTTGCCACATTTCCCAAACCTTACCCAATCGATATTGGGTGATGACTGACCATATCCACTGAATTTACTTTGTGATACAAAACAGGAACTTTGCCCTGACTATGAACAGATAATGAGTTTGTGTTCAGCTTTAAGCTAAGATGGGTATAGAACAAAAAAAAGAAAAAAGCATTGGAAAAAAACATGGAATGGACACTTCTGCAAGATGTGATCTGCACTGCCCGATTTTTAGGCACTTTACAAATAATCATTAATAAAAATTATCTGAATATTTATAGTTTGCACGATGATATTTTCTACAGTTTTATATAATAAGAATCCCCCATTTTTAAATTGGAACTAAACTCAAGAGAAGGTTTGCTATGTTATAGGAAAAAATCAAAAATGATAATTGTGCCCAAGCAGATCCCTAAAAATGTACACTTTTGTCTGGAATGTCTCGGAATGAAATAGTAGTGAACATTTCAATATGTAAAGGTGCCTAGGCACTCCTGTCCTGTTCTGATCGCTAGTCAGAGAATATTTGGACTGAGATTTAGGGATATCACTATTGTGCTGCTCAATGTTCTCCTTGCAGGAGGCTCTGACATGAGGAAGTAAAGCCCTGCTGCTAAAAAGATGGAATCTCTATACAGAGAAAGTGCAGAATAAGGTATGGCAAGTCAGGTCTTTGCTCTCCACCTGCTCTTTTTGGGAAAACATTATTTATATTATTTGCTAAAAACTAATTTCAAATTTTGGAAAGGATTGGGGAGGGGGTGTTTATAAAGTTGTTATAGCTGTGTTCCCTTTAGACAGATTTACCTTTACTTCCTGTCCTGCATAGAACTGTGGCACCAGACAGGAAGTGTGGGGAAAATGTAATAGGAGCTCAGACCGAAAAACAATCTGACAAGTTGAAAGCTTCACTAATATAATTTATTTATCATTTTATTCCTACACTACTATTTATTGGAGAGTTCCCCACCTACTGTATAGTGTAATATTAGTAGTGTAGGAGGCGAGGGTAAAAAAATGGAGTAACAGATAGAAGTAATAACCTGACAGTTGTTCTGACCCTTTTAAAAAAGTTTTAATTTGACATACAGGAGGATGAAAAAAATCTACAAAAACGGGGTTTATTAAGAATCAAGACGGCAGCTGCCATTGTTCTTTTTTTTTTTCTGACTGATGCAGACATACAATGGAAAAAAAAATTATATATATATATATATATATATATATATATATATATATACACACACCATAGCTGAGAATGTATATAGTTTAGGGACCACATTTGTGCTTTGATGCATTCATGCATCTTACACACGTATTTGGAAAATGCGTGCAATTAAATCCTCTGTATAACTTAATTATAATTGGATAATACAGATTACTCTACTTGAAATACCATACCCCTGTCTATGGGGAACTACAAGAATAAAATTCTGTGTAGGTTATTAGACTTTAGAATTTGGATGACAATTAAAATATCACTAATAAAAAAAGTCAACAAATGCAGTAAAGAATCAGTATTCAAATCGTGCAACACCAACAAATCCATATAGCATGTGTAGTACATTTGCACCCAATCATAGAGAGATTTTCAATCATTCCAACATACAGGTGATTAGGAATCTCACAAGATAAATGGAGGTCCGGTTATATAAAGGACACCATCAGCTGGTTATTAAATTGGAATCTACTACACATTTTTAAAACCGAGGCACGTTTTTGAGGGAGAAAATCAGATCGCTGGAACAGAATTATACATAAAGAGCCTTTAAAAGGGTTTTAGACTACTACTAAATTATTTGTATATATCCAATAGCAGCAATGTAAAAGCGCTTCAAAGCTGAGCCGCAACAATGAAATAAAATGAGAACAAATAGATAATCACCAGCAAAATACTAAATAAAGCCAACTGTCTGCCCTCCACAGTGTTGAATCTGTGACAAAACAAGATTTATAAAAGCTTTCCATGGATTCTAATGGCAGATTCTGGCTCCCTCCATATACAGTTCCTATAAAAAGAACTCGCCCACTCGGGAATTTAGGTGTTTGTAACACTGATCAACAGAAATAGAGTCTCAGGTCTTTAATTACAGCATATATGTGTGTAGACTTATATATGTGTGTAGATTTATTAATATAAATATATCATGAATAAAAAATAATATAATAAAAAAAACAATGATAACCTAAAATATGTAATATAGTGGAACTAAAAAAAAATCAACAATTTTCTCCGAGAAGTTTTTTTTTTTTTTAGAAGAGACTGCATTGTTTGCCTGTCTTCTCCAATTAAAATGCAGTGTTCTGCTCATGTTCTTTTAATCTATAGGATGCTGAGAGTATATTATAGCTGGGTGCCAAGACCAAGTAACCCCATATGGAAAAGTCACATGATCATCAGCCACCCAAAGGCCAAAGAGAAAATAAGTTGGATACCTAAGAAGCAAATGACAAGGACGAAGGCAGCGAGTACAGACCAGTCAGTAAGGCCGGACTTCCTACAAGGCCACCTAAGCCATGGCCTAGGGTGCTATGGCCAATAGGAGAGTCATTGTTACTGCTATCATGGCTGTAATATCATTATATTGCATAAAAGTGCTTACTATAGGGCTGTCCTGTCCACAACCATCATGGCTCTCATCAATGACCCTCTACTATCATCATGGCCGTCCTCCCATATTTGCCCCTCAAGCTAACTAGGCCTAGGGGAGAAAAAAGTACAAATCCAGCTCTGCCTGTTAACACCGGGAGAGGGCAAACAGAGATGCAGGGTTGCCATAATATGCATGTATGTGTACATAATAGCAAGTGTTAATATGACCCCACCAGTTTTTTGTTTAAGAGAATTGTTTTAAAGTTAAGCTGTGCCAGCTCCTTTATTATGAGATATGAACATAGCCTGAACAAACAGAGCAAGTAAAGGCCTCCATCATCTCCGTATCTACAAGCATTGTGAAGAAATTCATTTTCAAAGTTTGAAACACAGACACTGGATTTTTTTTAGGGGTGTCTTCCATCACAACCCACCATTCGTCAAATCTAAACATACAGCAGATGTTTTAGGCTGTTAGAAACCCACTGAGACTCTTTCCTATTTTTGGGAATGAACAGATTCACAATAAAAGCAGCTGCAGGAGTCAGTGGTTTCTTGTTGTAAAGCTCTTGTACTGCTTGTTAAGAATATGTAAACCATTTATGGTCCACAGACTGGGCACTGGAAGTTATATCCAAAGTACTTACCTGCCTTCAAGTGATGCCATCTCATGTTGATATTCAAGCCTTTTATAACTTGAATTCAATGTAGTTCAGGTAGGTATGATTGTGTTAATCAAAAACATCTTCTGGAAGTCTCATTGAAATAGAATAAATCAAACTTTTTGTGTTGTGTCAAATTATCCCGATTACTAATGTCACCGTGAAGGCAATTCCAACATTTCATCACCAAAACAAGAGAGCAATGCTTTTCCAACATCAACCACTGCAATGGGGGGAGGAGCCTTGCTTTTCGAGGGGGCCATATATTTTATGCCTCAGACGATGTGATGGGGGGGAGCAATGCTTTCCCAGCCTTTAGCCGCTACGATGGGGGGCCCATGCTTTCCCAGCCTTTAGCCGCTACGATGGGGGGGCCCATGCTTTCCCAGCCTTTAGCCGCTACGATGGGGGGGCCCATGCTTTC
>NC_092860.1:143915658-143938326 GCF_032062135.1 Pyxicephalus adspersus | reverse complement strand
AAGCTCTTCCGGGCACGGGTCCTCTCCTCCTGTATCACTGTCTGTATTATTCTGTCATTTGCAACCCCTATTTAATGTACAGCGCTGCGTAATATGTCGGCATTATATAAATTTTGTTTATTAATAATAATAATGCTTTCCCAGCCTTTAGCCGCTACAATGTGGGGGCCCATGATTTCTCAGCCTTTAGCCGCTATGATGGGGGGGCATGGAATTTGGGGGGGAGCCATGCTTCATAGATGGGGTCCCACCTATTCTGCTTCAGCCGGTGCAAAGGGGACCCCAATTTCCTAACTAAATATCACTTTCCCTATCACTGCAAAGAGGAAGTACAACGTTCTCTGCCTAGGTTCTTTAAATAATCAAATAAAAAATCATCATTTTCATAAATCTACCGCACTGAATTTCTGTAAAGATTGTTCTAAATAAAACATTTAAGCAGGACTCTTATTGACTTGGCCAAACCAACATTTATGTGTTATATCAAATAACTGGAAGATCAATCAGAACATTCTAAAATCAATTATCAATATGTGTGTTCAGCATTAGTGAACTGACCCCATCATTTATAGTTCAGATTGCATGCAAACATTTCCCTACAGAAGTGTGCAGTACATACAGAAAGTGATCCAGCATGTTATCCTCATATAATAAGAGATCAGAGAAGGAAATCATACAATGTAACACTCTGCTGTGATACACTTACCTTGCAGAGATCTCAGCTCATGTGATCACACAGCATGCTCCCAGTAATGCACTGGGCTGTATGATGTCAGGGGGGAGGCGGAGAATATATGATCATTGTACACAGAGCAATCTGGAGTGCAATCCAGGCCACATTATTATTGTTATTGCAATCAAAATGAAAGGGCTTGTGAATGCCTCGTGTGCTGTGTAGTCACAATACTTTGCTGTGCATTGTTTTGTCTTGTTTTCTTTGTTTTAATAAATAAATGTTGTGTTTGGCAACAATGTAACTTGTAGATAAAAGGTGCGCTTCGTGATGTGTCCACTAGGTGGCAGCACAGATTCTGTATTGAAGCAGTAACTATAAAAAGAAAGTTCAAAGTTTAACTCTTGCCCAAACTTTTTCTTTCGTTTTTTGAAGGGTGTATTTGGAAATATAGGATCAATAAATAAGGATTTGTCTTTACAAATCCCACAACTTTCCTGCAAACCCACTGTGTTTATCAGTGTTTATCAACCTTTTTTACATGGGGAAACTAATTATTCCTACATTTAAAAACATGCAGTTAGGTTAATTGGCTTATCCCCAAAATTGACCTTGGACTGTGTTAGGGACATTATATTGTGGGCCCCTTTGAGGGACTGCTTATGACATGACTATGGACTTTGTAAAGCGCTGTGTAATATCTTGGTGCTATATAAATACTGTATAATATTAATAATAATAGTAACTCTTTAAATGTGTTTCAAGTCTTCAGGGAACCCCTTGCTATAAATCCTATATCCACAGCTCACAGTACATTAGTGTGGTGGTTAATAGAAAGAATGCCTCCTATATTGCTGGCTAATGGGCAGGCTGCCACCCCTACCGGTAGCCAAAAAAAAAAAATTAGTGTTAGTTAAACTGACCTGGGGTACGCACACAGTACGAATGTGTTACATTGATGGCCATTGGAAAAAATGTCAATTGTACAGGTAGCCAAACAGGTCAAAGATGTCAATGGTATCTAACCTGTGAGGGATAAACTCCTCATTGCAATGAACCCCTAGGAACCTCAGAGGATCCCTCTTTGAGAAACACTGATCTAATCCTTTTCTAAGTTGCTAGTAAGAACGTGAAAAACATATATAAAAAAAAATATACCCCAAAAAACAAACAACAATGTATAAATACCGTACTAACACAGACAGATTTATATACTTTTAAAAAAATATTTTATAATAAAACATTAAAAAGAAAGTCCATTTAATTGTGATTTTATAAATTGTACTGGAAATCCCTGGAGACATCCAGTTATCTTCATGTGAAAAAAATAAAGACAAATTCTACTATGTGCTTGATGTTTAAAAAAGGAGGGCTCATCTTTTGATATGGACCTCTTCTTCCTAAACAGAAAGGTCAGATAAGAAATATCCCAATATCTAGTTAGAGATGGCAGGCAAGGCCTTTAACATTGAAAATTACTATACTTTATATTTAATTTATGGAAAAAATGGCAATCAGGAAAAGTTTTCTGAGTTTAAAGTTCAAACTTATGATTTTTACAGAAAAAGCAATTTCATGAAAATGACGAACCCAATACCTGACTGATGAGATACTGTGTGGTTTTTTTTTCCTTTTTTACTGTATATGTCAATTCCCTATTTGTCCCAACAGAAATAACTTGCAGTGTGACTCTGTGATATAATTAATTGGAAATTTTTACATTCCATCACCTCTTACATTCATACTAAAAGCAAACTTATATCCCCAAAACACATTCATACACAGAAGCTTATTGATGTTAGTACACCTGAAAGCAAGAACTGTATCATCTGATGAATCATATGTATCTGTGAAACGCGTCGGTTCCAGAGACAAATTTCAGTTTTCTTATATACATATCCTAATAAACTGGCATGGCAGGTAAAAAGTGTGACACTGCATAAGGGCCACAGACCCTCCTAAGTCCTAAGTCTGTTCAGCAGGGGGGCCCCAAGTCAGTTCTGCACAGGGGCCCACTGTTGGCTACCTCTGCCACTGGGGCTATGTCCACCATGACTTTTGCTTTTATCAGTGCTCCCCCTACTTGTCCTCCTTTCTCCATGGAACAGAACAGCAATGTCTGTTCTTTGTCTGTCTATTCCCACGAGGAAAATACCCTAGAAATGGACTTTCTATCCCATTAATTGGCATTGATAGGGATTGCGATGGACACTGAAGAAGCCTTCCTATGTGTATTTTATATATTGGTATTGATCCTATAAGACAATGGTCCCCAACCTTTTGGATTTCATGGACCACTAAATATATGGAATCCAGACCACACATGCATGAGGAGCCGTGTGTTACTCAAATGGGAAGAAACTTCCCCCCAGAGTGACGTTCTAATGCCAGAACCCGGCCAACTCTCCCATTGTAGGTCTGAGCCTGCGATGGGAGACTTGTGTCCAGAGAAACAACCCGCCCACGTATGAGCCTGCGATTCATACAGGGGACATGGTTCTTCTCCTGACCCTGCTGGGGGTGCACTGGCCAGAGACACGAACCGCCAAATTTTTCTCACAGACCACCAGTCGCTGCTATAAGACTTAAAATATCTACAACTTCATCTTCTATTTTGAAATGATAAAAGAGGTGCATAGCTCAACCAATTCTGCTTTTTCTTAGGTTTACTTCAGGTTGTACTTTACAAGAGCATGACATTTGTAGCTGGGCCTCCTGGACATCCATCGGGCCCTAGCTTTGCCATGTGAATGGTCTAGCTTTGGTTCCTTTTTTAACTAGGAACAATCACCCAGCAAACAATATTGAGCATCTGTGCTAGGTTCAAGAGCTGGTGAGCTGCAAAATATTATATTTTTATTTTTGAGTTTAGATACACTTTAATATATTCACAATGATTTTATTGGGGTTGTTAAAAGGAAAGGGGGGATCCCCAAGTCAGTTCTGCACAGTGGCCCATTGTTAGCTATATCTGCCATTGTCCACTACTGGAAATGTCTCTAATGTAAACATATTTTTTCTCTGGCAATATGCCCGGACCACTGCCCGGCCTTGTCCCCTTCGTGCCCTGCTAGGGGGTAGTGTAAAATAACCTGGCAAAGAGGGACCCTTTCCAAGTCTGGTGAAAGTGTAACAATATGGAAGGACTCATGGCTCATTTTGAGAGGTGGATTCCATGGGTGTTCTGCTGACATTGTACCAGGTAATGGAGGCAGCTTTCTCGGGGACATATGCCAGGATTCCTAACATCAGGAAAGGTACTAGATGTGATGCTACAAGAATAAGGCCTGTCCTATGTGAGTGATTTCAAGTGACATTTTCCCATAGTGTCATTTGGTTGTCCAATCACTGCTATAGGCACCATAGTCTTCTTTTGACATGATTTTGGTGCAGCAGAGGGTCTTTCCACCTTGTGGGCTATTATATCCCCCTTATATCTCTTTTCCAATGTCTTTAAATTAAATAAATACCCCTAGACAAGCATGAAGCAACTGATCATTATATTTTCATTTACTAGAAACCCGGGCTAACCAGTTTGTGACAATCCTACAGTGTGAGTGTGTGAATACATGCACAATAGTATGTGTTTTGCTTTCTTTTTAACTCATGGGAAGTGAAAATAACATTCTGCAAGATCAACTGATATTTTTTATTGGTACAGGAAATGTTCTTCTAAAAACTGAAACTATGCAATAACTGCATCTAAAGCCTTGTACTGATTTTTGTTTGCTTTTAATAATGTCCATGATGATCCCGGATGAATAGCATTAATACTAGGGTTCTGTTTAGTCATTTAGCTATCTATGACTTTTGCTTACATCAGTGATTGCACTGCTTGTCCTCCCTTCTCCATAGAACACAACAACACTATTTATTATTACACAGTATTTATATAGCACCATCATATTATGCAGCGCTGTACAAAGTTTATAGTCATGTCACTAACTGTCCCTCAAAGGGGCTCACAATCTAATGTCCCTAACTCAGTCATACATCTTTTCTAATACAGTCTGAAGTCAATACTTTCTGGGTGGGTAATCAATTAACCTAACTGCATGTTTTTGGGAGGAAACCAGAGTACCCGGAGTAAACCCAAACAAACACAGGGAGAACCCGCAAACTCTATGTAGATAGTGCCATGGCTGAGATTCAAACCTGATCTAGCGCTGCAAAAGCCAGAGCACTTACCTCTGAGCCAACGTGCTGCCCCAATACTGGAACAGATAGAAATACACTATCTGTATTTCATGTGTCTATTCCTACCAGAGGAATTCTGTAGAAATGGGCACCCCATCCATTCAACTGACATTGATAAGAATTGCAATAGGGACAGAAGAAGCTGTCTTATTTGCATGTTTTGTACTGGTATTGATCCTTTAGGACATAGAACAAACAAAAAAATGAATGCCCACCACATGGATATACAGAATAAAAAGTCCTGCCACGTCCTATATGCATATACACAACCATACAAAAATCCACAAGAAGGGACTGTAAAGGCAGATATCATCACCTAAATATTACATTTAAAACATAAAATTTATTATAATATTGTTAAAAGACAAACAAATAAAAAGCTCCTATATAGATCTCAACTCTTCCTTGACGCGTTTCACAGACAAAAGCTGCTTCCTCAGGAGATTGTTTTAGATGTTACCATTAATCATAATATCTCATATTTGCTACCTTCTCATGATATCTTAGAGCCGGTATAAGGGAGTGGGGCAAACTGCCAGAACATCCCACTACGCAGGTAAATGCTTAAATATGTCTACAAAAATATGCACAATTTCCAAATGATCCAAGTTCATTTGCTTTCAAACAGGCGAGTCAATCCCACAAGTGTAACAGATTGAAACAAACACATGGTGAACTTACAAGTCCTATAAGACATAAATAACCTACAATTCCGTCTTCTATTTTGAAATAATACAGGAGGAACATGGCACTAGAAAATCTGCTTTTTATAGTTGATTACAGTAGAATAAAGTTTGTAGCTGGGCGTTCTGAACATCCATTAGGTCCTAGGTTCCTGCCTAGTTTTGCCATGTGAATAGTCCAGCTTTGGTTCCTATTGTCACAAGAATTGACCACCAATGATCATTCCCAGCAACAACTATTAAGCATCTGTGCTAGGTTCAAAACCTGGTAAGTTGCAATATATTACATTTTTATTTTTGGGTTTGGGTACACTTTATTACATTCACAATGATTTCATTGCTGTTGTCAGAAGAAAAGAGAAGATTGTAAAGATTTTAGCTCTTCTAGCCACACGTAGGTTGCTATTTTTGCTTTAGCCCCACAAGACACAACCTGCTGTATCCCAGTTATACGTATGAGACTTTGGTGAGTATGGCTCCTTTGCTGGAGTATTTGTTCAGTATTTGTATTACAGCAAATAGGAGTAAAGGAAAAAAAGTAGTATAATCAATGAAGATTGTGCTAGAATGTGCCAGCCCTTTCTGTGAGGACACGTCATACCCCAAACTGGTGAGGAAATGTGTTTATTGACAGCTCTGTAATAACCATGTAAAAGTAAACAATGTTATCTGCTGTGAAGGAAACTGTTTACCCAGCTGCAAGGCGCAGAACAGAATATCTCAAGGACGAGGGACGTAATGCTGAAACTCAGGATCCTGTCCTGCTCCAGAACTTTTCTGCAGTGGAGATTTCAAAAGTCAAATTCACCAGAAATTTCCATTTACTTGTGTTGTAGTTTGAGTACATTTAGTGGTGGTGGCTTTAAGGAAACCTTGCAAGAGTAATATGGAGACGGCAAATTCTGACTTCTTATTCTGATAATTCCTGTTTCCTATCATAACTCACTAATTTAAGTCAATAGCCCAGAATAAGTAGGTAGATATGGGCCACTGACTTTGATTTGACTTCTGTTACTTGCTGGTTTGTTTCTGACCACTTAAAAGTAATGGAGCCAGTGATTGCACATAACAGCCACTGCAGATCAACCATAGCAGCCCCATAGTTTCTTAGAAAAAGGTACACATTTCCCCCGTGAGGCGCTAAATGTCTTGGGTTTCCCATTACATTCTGAAGCAAGGATATCGCTCACCACCAGAGATAGAGATCATCTCTATTAAACCTTGACAAAGACAGCAAGAAAAATCTGGCAAATATTTCAAACTTTCACCATTCTATTCAGCACTAAAATCAAAGTTTCGGTTTTATATATGCTCGAAGGAATATGTTGTATTTTTTATGAATAGGAATATGATCAAAGTTAGGTAACTGTCCAGACATTCATAAATCCTCTTCATAAATTTGTAAACTGTTCCCTGGACTTAACAGTAACTCATTCATCTTCATGCACAGATTATTGCCTCGATATCTTCAGAACTCTGGGCTCTCAATAATGTAAGCTTAATGACACACATTGTACAATACCTAGCCCTCTTCTTAATTGACAGGGGAACTTTGACAGTAAAAAATTTGAATTTACACAAACAAATTGGGAGGCTTGGTAATGACCATCAGAATGTTTTTCAAAAGTGACCCACCACTGCTCTCCATTCTGTTCGATTCGCCACCCCTGTTCATGACGTCATGATGCCACTAGATAGGTGGGTGCTAGAGACAACCAATAGGAAGTTTATTTCACTGGACAGAAAAGTGGGCTTCCAAAGAAGAACCCTTCCACTTTTTATTCAGAAGATAGAAGCCTTAGGATCAAACAGAATGGGCCTGATTTTTTAAAACTCTCCATGGCTAGGGAAGATAGACTATCATAGAAGAACCGGGAGGATCTAGCAAACCTGGAGTAGATCTGATGCAGGACTAAAAAACATTTGCAAACTAATAGAATTTTAAGAAATGCATTCCAGATTTGCTTGGTCAACCATGTTCTCCCATGTCTATCTTCTCCAGTCATGGAGAGCTTTAATAAACCAAACCCAATATAAACACAGAAGATAAAGGAGGTATTTGGAGATTTTTATTTTTAGTTATAATCTGGCAATAACGTACAGGGAGGTTGGGGGCCTTGGCCTAAATTAAGCTTTAATAAGGATACATCTAGCAGCATGAAACGGTTAGCATTGGCCCCCTGATGGGTTTTTTTAGTGAACACACAAAATTTGCAGCCCTCATCTTGTGACCACAGTCATTCAATCACATCAATGGGGCTCTGAGACACCAACACCATATAGCCTGCAGTCAAAGTGTATTTTTTTTAAGATATAACATGGAGCTCTTTATAATAAGGAAAGACAACAGAGGTAACCAAAAATAATAGGCTGAGGGTAATGACTAGTAAGTAATCAACACAAAACAAATTGCATGCATCAAATTTCCTCTTTCTACAGGCCATGTCAAAACCTTAGTGAACTGCAGCATTCTGCCGCAGGCTCTGCCACAGTCCTAACTGCTCCAATTCAAGTGAATGGGATGATTGGGAACCATTTGTTGCATATGGCTGCAGCAGTTTTTATCATAGTTTCAGATTATGATTCACTACTCCTTTAATCTACATGTTCATCTGTAAACTAAGCTAAACTAATAGACTTTTCCTGAAAAGTGCATGCACTCTCTTAGTGGTCTATCTTGTAAATGATTTGCTAACATAAGTTATGTCACCATACCATCTGACATCTGAAAATAATACTGTTGATTTATATTGTGACATTTTAGAAATTTATTTATGCAGATCTGTTATTGAAAAGTCCAAAGTACTGGTGCTGAAGAATATGCTACAGCTATATAGCATCTCCTCATATGTCCTCCATCAAAAAATATCCTACCCATTACAATCCATATTTCTGGAGAGTTTCCATTGCTGGCTCTTTTTTATCAATAAACTTTGTAAATGGATTTTTTTCACTCACCAGCTCCAGGAATACATTCATGAGTAATATAATTCTTTGTGAAGATGAGTCATAGAATTTTAAATGCCCCGGAGACAGTCAATACTTAAATCACTTGATCATTCATTTCCTGAAATGGACGACCTATAAGTGCTTCCACCTAAGGATAGGAAGGCTTTGACTGGGCTGGTAATCGATGTTGATTTGGCTGTCATGGAAAAGTTGGAATAAAGAATATCACTCTCTATTATTACTTGTTTGGATTTGTGATAGATCAGCTTCATGTAGAAGAGATGTGTGTTGTGGATATGGTAAGCTGGTGAAAAAATCTAAATATATTGCCATCCTGGTGTAAGTGGGCATTCCATATTGGTGCCCAACATTAAAATGGAATTGTTTTTTTTCATGGTATTGGATTACCAGTCAACCAGTTGTTGGCGTGGATTTCCATAGAGTTTGCAGGTTCTCCCTGTGTTTGTATTGGTTTCTTTTGGGTACTCCTGTTTCCTCCCACATTCCAAAAAAACATGGTTAGGTTTATTGGCTTCCCCCCCAAATTAGCCTTAGATTGTACTAATGGCATGTGACCATAGTAGGGACATTAGATAGTGAGCCCTTTCAAGGGGCAGTTAGTGACATGACTATAGACTTTGTACAGCATTGTGTATGTCGGCGCTATATAAATACTGTGTAATAATAGTAATAAACCAAAGATTTTACCAAATTTGTTAACACAAATATTTATAATTCTTCACATCACAACTTTCACTGTATTATTGCTGCTTTTGTTCCACCCATGAAAATAGTGCTATCATGTCGAAAGTACTGATGCAAGCTTCTTGATTTCAGTTCCTGTTTCATCCTGGGAAATAATCCTTGTTTTTAGGTTTGACAAACTACAACAGGTTTTCTTAAACTTTTTAAATCCCACCTTTCCTGCAAACTGACTATTCAGTGTTTATTAACTTTTTTTACAATGGGGAAACCCTTGAAATTACTTTTGGGTCTTCAGGGAGCCCCTGCTATAAATTTTATTATTATTATTAAACAGGATTTATATAGCTCAAACATATTACGCAGCGATGTACAAAGATAGGGGTAGCAAATCAGCAGTTACAGACTTAATATTATATTAATATTATATCCACAGCTCACAGTATATTAGCATGGTGGTGAGCGGGAAGAAAGCCTCTTACATTGCTGGCTATTGGGATAAATGTTACCCACAGACCTGAGAGGCACAAGTTGCTCATGGCTCAAGGAACCCCTAGCAACCTCTGGAGGAACCTTGGTTGAGAAATACTGGTTTAAGTTATTCCCAGGTCCCAGGGAACCCCTGCTAAAACCAATTACTTTGGATAATTGCCCAATACATTAGTGGTGGCTACAGAATTCATATCTACATTCTGATTGGTTAGTAACTCCTGGGCTACATACAGCACCAGGTGAGTGACTGTCCAGAATAAGGCTGGTGTTCCCAGAGCCTGAACAGGTTGGCAGAGGCAGCTTCCATATTTCTATTTATTGACGTCAACACACATACTGCAAAAGACAATCCAAGTCACGATCAAAGCCTTTGTGGAAAGCATTTGAATTACTGACAATCATCCTTATAAGTTTGATCTGACAAGAAGCACGTTGATAGGAGGAAAAAGTTTAATGTTTATTACTATGCTGCTTCTTTCTTCACTGTGCATGCACAGAATGTTAATGAGTCCAGAGTGACCTGGGCTCAGAAGGAGCAGATTGAATGATACGGGGCATGAAACTAAGAATATATAATATAATAATAAAATATATAAAAATCTCTGGTTTAGATATGAATTTTGCAGCAAAAGCTATTTTTTATGTTATCTTTTATTTGGCTATTCTTGCTTATCTAGGATTCTGTTTTAGCAAACAACTTTTTTTTCTCTCTAATGATTAATGATTTTCATCCGGCTACAACTAAATAATATCCAGGCAAATCCAATAGGATTAGGACTGCTAATAATTTCACTTTGGCGCCAATGTTGATTTTTTTTATGAATGAAACCCCCTTGGTGCAGAGATGACATCACCGATAACTGAAAATATAAATATAAATCATCCCCAGAGAGGGGCTGAGGATGAGATCATCGGATATCTATCCACGTGACAGGATGGTTTCAATGCATTTGAAATGAGGACGGTCAGACACCGCAGAGACGAGAGATTCCGTTTCCCTCTTTATCTGGTGTGAGTTAGAGAATGACCTCATCTCATTCACCGCCATTCAATGATTCCTTCTTCCCCGGACACCATCCAAGACCTGCTTTACTATTCAAATTACCACACACAGATCAATACATGGTAACCTAAGATGTACAAATGTTTCCTATTGCTGAGGCAAAGAAACTTCTTATGTCAAAGCATTGCGGTGATTTCCATCAGATTGCACTTGTAACAAATTCTGTACATTCCATCTCAGTATTTATATTAATGTGATTTGATTGAGATGATCTACATTGGTTCCAATATAAGAGATACAAAGCCATTTCTTTAAAAGATCCATTCAAATTCAAAGAAAAATATATATATACATAGGCTCAAGTTGATTTTTCATGTTTTTTATTTGCTAGAAATATTAATGTGATGCCACAAAAGCGAACGCTTTGGTTTCCCATTAAGTGTTGGCTACAATGTAAAAAAAATCAAAAAGATGACTAAATGAAACCCTTACTGTATAATCAGGTAGGTAAGATTATTTTATTACAGAAGGGACAGCCATTGTCCATGCCTTCTGCAATAAAAATCTGCCAGATTGCAAATGATCTTTACACTTTAGCTCAACCTCAATATAGAGAATAAGATCAAAGTTGAGATTTTACCGGCAATCAGAATTTTTTATTATTAAAATCTAATTTTTAAAACGTGATTTACAAAACAGAATGTTTATACAAAATAACTCAGATGTTGTCCAGAACCTAAACCTTCACATAAACACGTGGAATGAAAGTATATCACTGAATGCGTGTCAAGACTTTTTATCATTCAAGACCAGCTAATATTATTAATATTATTAATATTATTATTAAACAGGATTTATATAGTGCCAACATATTACGCAGCGCTGTACATTAAATAGTTGCAAATGACAGACTAATACAGACAGTGACACAGGAGGAGAGGAGCAGGGTCCTCTCCTCCTGTATCACTGTCTGTATTAGTCTGTCATTTGCAATCCCTATTTAATGTACAGCGCTGTGTAATATGTTGGCGCTATATAAATCCTGTTTATTAATAATATTATTAATAATAAAAGGATGGGAGATATATTTCACATATTCCTCAATACGTGTATCAAAACTTTTTTTTCTACTCAAGATCAGTGATTAAAGGTTCAACCACTATTTGAATCTTTATGCAATACAGCAGATTTGTAACGCGTTTCGCAGATTTTTTCCTGCTTCTTCAGTGGATATATAAATGGCTTGAGTGGGAATTTATTCACAGTTTAAAGGAACAATAAACATTAATATTACAAACAGTCCTTTATCAATTAATGAATTCATCCATAAACATAACTTGTAGCATCCTGATTACTTTTAAAGGTTCAGGAGTGTAACCCCAATATCCTTCTAATGATGAGATTATACTCCTGATCCTGTAAAGGTAAATTGGATATGTTTGGCATCTTAATTGATAGAGATTGTTTGCACAATTATTGTTTGAAGATATATTCTATATATTTCTCAATACAATGGTATTAAGACCTATTTTTTTTTATTTGAGATCAGTGATTAGGGGTTTAACCAGCCATTCTTTTTGAATATTTATGCAATACAGCAGACTTCTAATGCATTTTGCAGGGTAAAGTATACATTCAAATCAAAGGAGGGAAAGAAAGAGGTTTTGGGCTTGCAGATAGTTTTGAGAAACAAAATTGTTGTATTTAAACACATTTAGTAAAGTAAACAAGTTCAGACAGATCTATACCTCATACCTGTTTGACACTTCACAGTATATGGGTAACATTGTACATACGTATATTCAAGGAATACAAAAAAGGGTGTTGAAGAAGACCGTGCTTAAAGTGTAATTAATCCAACGCGTTTCGCCACGAATGGGCTTCAGGTTTAATTATATCTGCAGGTTACATTTACATGGTCAGGAGTGTAACCCCAATATTGTTCTAATGATGAGATTATATTCCTGACCCTGTAAAGGTAACCTGAATACTACAAGTTATATTAATAACTTAATATAAATAACTGTTTGTACAATTACAATTATGTTTACTGTACCTTTAGACTTTGTGAATAAATTCCCTGCATGCCAATTATAAATCACTTGAAGAAGCAGATATATTCCATATTAACTTCAATACAATGTGTAGAGATCATTTATTAGGAGTTCGACTGCCTTGAATTTATATGCAATATTAATAACAGATTTCTAATGCTTTCGCAGATTTATTTTGATCTGCTTCTTCAGGAGATATATAATTGGCTTTAGGGATATATATTCACATAATCTAAAATAATAATAAACATTATTTGTACAAACAATTCTTTATCAATTATTGAATCCATACATAAATATAACTCGTAACACCCAGGTTACCCTTACAAAGTCAGGATTTAAAACCCAATATTGTTCTAATGATGAGGATATACTCCTGACCATGTAAAGGTAACCTGGGTGTTACAAGTTATACTTATGTATGGCTTCATTCATTGATAGAGGACTGTTTGTACAATTAATGTTTATAGGACTGTGTGAATAAATTTACCTTGTATGTAGATCGAGATTTATTTTTTCATTAAAGATCAGTGATTAGGGGTTTACCATTTTAATCTTTATGCAATTCAACACAATCCTAACGCATTTCGCAAATTTATTTCTATCTACTTCATTAGAGCCAACCGGTGGTCCGCGGCACTGGTCGGTACACCCCCGAGTCGGGTCAGGAGAAGGACCGGCCAGAACCGCGGAAAACATCCCCCGTGTAAATCCCTGGCTCAGGGGTGTGGGAGGGCTGTGTTTCACGACACAACCTGCCCACTCTCCTATCGCAGGCTCAGATCTGCGGTGACAGAGTGAGCGGGGTTATGGTGTTGTGACGTCCCCTTTGATTGACAACTGGCTCCCCGAGCATGCGCGGTCAGGAGTCGGTAATTTTAGTGGTCTACGGGATCAAAAAGATTGGCGACCGCTGCTTAAGAGGAAATATAAATGGTTTGATAGACATTGAATATTCTAAAGGAATTATTTGTACAAGCAGTCCTCTATCAATAATAGATGCCATACATAAATATAACTTGTAACATCCAGGTTACCATTAAAAGGTCAGGAGTGGAACCCCAATATAGTTCTAATGATGAGATTCTACTCCTGACCATGTAAAACTGAAAACATTTCCCTCAAGCCATTTATATATTCCCTGAAGAAGAAGATATATTCCAATAATTCCTCAATACAAGGGTATGTGTATCAAGACCTAATTTTATTAATTTGAGTTCAGGTATTAGGGGTTCAACTACCCTTTCTCCTTTGAATCTTTACAGCAGATTCTAACGCGTTTTGCAGATTAAATTTGACCTGCTTCTTCAGTGGATATAATTGCTTGAGGGAAATATACTTGCATAATTTAAAAAAAAAACAAACATTATTTTTTCAAACAGTCCTCTATCAATAAAAGAATCCATACATAAATATAACTTATGACACCCTGGTTATAATATTATTAATAATAATAAAGTGTATTTAAAAAGTGCCAACATATTACGCAGCGCTGTACAATTGACTATAGGGGTTGCAAATGACAAATAGATACAGTCACACAGGAGGAGGAGAGGAGCCTGCCCCGAAGAGCTTACAATCTAAGAGGAGGGGGAAGTCTCACACAATAGGAGGGGGGATATAGATTGGAGGGGAAGTATTGAGGTTTTAAGAGACAGAAGAAGACGGGTAGGTGAGGTTGAAAAGATGGGGTTTGAGTTCTCTTGAGCAGAAAGTAGGAGCAAGCCGAATAGGACAAGGAAAACCATTCCAGAGAGTCGGGGCAACTCTAGAAAAGTCTTGATGAGGTTATGAGTGAGGAAGTCATTAGTAGGTCATTGGAGAAGTGAAGAGAGTATTTTTCTACTATGGCAGGTTTACATGGTCAGAAGTATAACCCTGATATTCTTCTAATGATGAGATACTGGATACTGGAATGGTCAGGAGTGTAACCCCAATGTTGTTCTAATGATGAGATTATACTGCTGACCATGTAAAGATAACCTGTATGCTACAAGTTATATTTTAATATGACTTCAAAAAATTGATAGAGGACTGCTTGTACAATTATTGTTTATTGTGATGAATAAATTCCCCTCAAGTCCTATATATATCCCCTGAAGGAACAGAATCTGCAAAACGGGTTAGCATCTGCTGTATCGCATTAAGATTTTCAGGGACGACCGCTGTCATTTCTGAGGATGCATTGGGGTGCCTCCTGCTCATCCTCCCCTTTCCATGGTGGTGATTGGACACTGAGGGAGCAGCAGAAGAATAAAATGCTCAACCTCCTGATCACACCAATAGTCAGCATTTATTTGTCAGTGTAAGTACATGAAGCACATCTGAATAGGTTTAATTGACATAAAAAATCCTGAAACTAGAAAGCAGCCATGAATTTGGCATTTTTACAACAAATGCAGCCCCATTCTCTGGTTCTCAATGACATAAGTCTATAAACTGTCCGGGTGTGCAGGGGTTAAGGATGACGTGTGTTTATTTTTATACAGGCGCCATGTGACCTTTACTGGCTCCTCCCCTTTCCACACCCCTTCCCGTGTTCATATCAATGGCAGCTAGGAAGACACTCAAAACCGGCCACGTATATACTACCTCCCTCCACCAATCCCTTTCACGCTTCTCTCGTCGTCCCGCCCCCTTCGTGTTGACGTTATCAACAACCAATAAAAAGTGAACTGCTCAAGCCATCCGCTAACCAATCAATTCTAAGGGCTTCTAGAACACACTCGGATTGGCTAGCATGTCTTCGAAAACTAAATGTTAGTAAACAGAGCGCCCAGGCAGAGCTATGTGATTGGCTGTGACGAAACCTCCTCTAGTGGCGGAAGATGGACACGCACTTCGTATCCCAGGAGGCATTGCGGACCTGCCCGACTCATTCACCAATAGAAATCAGAAAGGCTTTGTTGGTGGGCGGGGAAAATGAATAGTGACTGTCAGGAGGATTACCCAATGGTCAGAGTATTTGTCACCTGTGCACTTTGTGATTGGCCGGCGGTGCTGTGAGGCGAGGGAATTCTCAGCCTGCTCGGGGGGAGTTGTCATCTTTACAGAAGTGTCATGGCGGCGCTGGCAGTGTTATGAGTCGGTGACAGGCCGTGTTGTGTGCACATGTTGGCGGGGACATGGAGGGCCGGGGCCTGCGCTGGTGGCAGCTCGGCCTTTCTGTGGCGGCGCTGGTTTTTATGAGAGTGGCGGCGGCTGGGCTTGTGGAGCACGGGTCTCCGGGGATCGGGGAAGAACTACAGGAAGGGACCGCTATCAGTTCTCTGGCCCCGGGAGGGTTCGGAGGGGCTGCGGCCTTCCCAGCCGGAGATGTCACGGTGGAGGATGACGAGGCTTCGACGGAACCGGAGGAAAGTCGGGAGAACAGCAGAACCAGGTGAGGGGGCTGGGCATAGAGAGGGGATCCCAGGTATGGAGAAAGGGGGCTGGGCATGGAGAGGGGAGCCCGGGCATGGAGAGGGGGGTCTGGGGAGCCCAGGCATGTTGAGGTGATGTTGGGCATGGACTCTTGTTATCCTCCATATTCCTCCATGGGGGCACAACCTTCAGTGTAATATATATATTGTTTATAATTCCTCTGTGTGTGGCCCTTCCTCCTATTGTACCTGCAACAAGTGGCCCCACATTCTGACATCCATGCTCTTGGGAAGCCAAATACATCTGCTGGATTAGACTCCAGACATACATTGGCAATGGGATGGACATTGGGGTGACCCCTCCTGTTCTGTTCCTAATATAGGGTGACCCCTTCCTGTTGCGTTCTTGTTTCTTAGCACATGGGTGACCCCTTCCTGTCCTATTCCTGGGGTGTTTTAGTACAGAAGTGACCTTTTCCTGTTCCATTCCTGCCATCCCTAATACAGGGGTGACTTCTACCCCTCCTCCACTTCTGGTTTCCCACTTGCCCTAGTACAGGGGTGACTCCAGTCTGTTCCATTCCTGTGTTGCATATTTCCTATTCTAGTATTGGGGTGATTCCAGTCTGTTACCGTCCTTTGGTCCCTGTTGTCTGTCCAGTACCGGGGTCTCATTCCTGTGATACATACAGTACCAATACTGGGTTGCTTTCAGTATGTCCCCCGGGTTCCCTTTCTGAGGGATTTGTCCATCTTCTTCTATCTCTTTCAAGCAGAGTTGTACTGTACATGATAATTATAATTTGCACCAATTGTTACATTTTTAGTTCCCCCTTTCATTGGTTCTAGCCCCCCCCCCCATCACTTCTATCCTGGTCCAAGCATTACTGACACAAAGTTTTAGCAGAAAGATCGGTAAAGTCATCAATCTCAGAAGAAAGAACAAAACACAGGATAAGAACAGTGAAAAAGTTAATCAAAATATCTCTTTTTAGAAATCGAAGTAACTTTTATTTTAACTAATTGGATCCCCCCTCACCCCTCCCCATACTCTGGGGTGCAGAAACACCCAACCTTCCTTCATCCGGACAGGTCAGTTATCTCCATTCTTTGTGAGTCCTCACCCAGCCCTTTAGTATTCTGCAGCCACATGCGTGCTGTGATCTGAGTTTTACGTAGCTGCCAGCACTTCACAATGTTCAGGCGCTCTGTGTATCTTAGTGGGTGTTTGTTACTTCAGCCGGTGTTTGTAGTTTTCAACTTCTTTTGTATTGCACTGCTTGTATTGCATTGGTCACACTTTGAACTCTTGACATTATTTATGAGAAATTGAAGATTTGGCATGCTGTGCAATCTATTAGGAGTTCTCTCTAGTGTTTGCAGACACAGAGATAAATGTATAGCCAGTATTTAAGTTCTGTGTGACCCTAGGGTTCCTTCAGAGGTTGCTGGGGCTTGTTCAGCAATTTGTGATTCTTAGGTCAGTGTAAGTGGCACCAGTGACCTTCTTGGCTATCTGTAAGGGTGACATTCTTCCCAATGGCCAGTAATGTAAGAGACATTCTTCCCATTCACCACCTCACTAATATATTGTGAGCTGTGGATATAATTATTATAGAAGGAGTTCCCTGAAGACCTCAACTTTATTTCAAGGGTTCCCCATGTTAAAAAGACTTGAGAAAAGCTGCTATAGAGACTGTACAGGTAAGGTGGGTATTATTCATTATCTGCCCCATACAACATGTCAAGACAAGTCTAAGAAGAAAATATAATAGAAGTCAGGAATCTCTCCGCAGGAGTTATAGTTTATAGAATGAAGTTTTCTATAGTATCTAAGCTGAAAAACTTTTAAATAGAGAAGGATTCGGCTAAAATAAAAATAAAATACAGACCTATGATGATCAACGCTACAGTCATGATATCTTTTAGTGTCTGCTGACCTTCCACGGGTCATGTAATCATAGTAGAAAGTTTGGAAGTTGGGATCACCATGTCTGATCCATATACAAAGACCTTAACAGAAGTCAGAGCTTGGGAGCCAGTGATTCTCATTTATTATTATTATTATTATTATTATTATTATTATTATTATTATTAATAAACAGGATTTATTGCAGGGTCCTCTCCTCCTCCTATGTCACTGTCTGAATCTGTCATTTGCAACCCCTATTTAATGTACAGCGCTGCGTAATATGTATAATAATAAATCCTGTATAATAATAAATATAGCCCCAACATAATATGCAGTGCTGTTTCTTAATTCTGCAGGACAACACTCACACACAATGACTTGCATAGCATTACTGTCTGCCAATATAATGACTTATTGGTTGCAATCTTTTTGTGAGTGAACTGTAAATATTTATTACTGTGTTTCTTGTCTGTGTTTGTATGACACCAGTCTGTTATGTTTAGAATACTGGTGAATGGTTAGGACCTGTCTTATATTGGTACCGCTATTTGGTACCAAGAATAAAGACGACGCAAAGATTCAAAACTTTTATTTCTTTGGCCCTTGCTCATGTGACATTTTTGCTCATTTTGGAGAAATATAGTATACATTGTTTAGGTCTGCTGTAGATTTTCCTCCCTTTATCACAAGTAAAGCCTCATTTTCCCTCTGGTCATATGCCATTGGATATTAGATTGAATACTTCCAGTGTTCTGTGTGCATAAAAAAGTTTTTTTTTAAACTCTTCTAGCAGGGCTTTTATCATTTAGCTATTGCTGTTTTTTGATTGGAATCTTATTTGTCTTCCCGGACAATGATTTGCTGAATGATTCAGATCTAAAATGTCCAGATCTCCTAATATAATTACCTTTATGTTAGCATCTTTAATAAAATATTTTAATAAAAAAATATATACTGCCTTCCTTTTCTTTTTCTTTTTTTTTTTCTTTTTTTTTTATTTAATCTAGGATTATTTGTACCCTTGGTTAAATTCCTTATCCATACCCTCTGTTGGGTCAAACACAATTCAGAGGGCAGCTTGCAGAAGCGGCATCTTGGCCAAGGAAGCCTGGCGTCATCACCAGGTTTATAGGCACCTTGTTGTTTAGTATCTGGGGTTTGTTTGTTTTGCGTATGTAGACAAGCCAGTTCTGTACCTAGCTTCCATTTCCGTAGTTTTTATTCATTACTGCTAGCATTAATATTACTATTAATAATATTAAACAGAATTTATATATTACACAGCGCTGAATCTTTGAATCATAACCAAGTCTCTGTCCTCTCTCAAGTTTCCATAGGAAAAGTTAGTCCACAATGTCTATACTGCAAATATTTGTTCAGGTCACAGGTTTCAGCGGGCAGATTTTGTGTCTTTTAACAGTCGACTTTTTTATACAAACAAAAAAAAAAAAAGCACCGTATTTATGTGAAGTGAGATAGATTATCTGTTACTTATTTTTCATGCACATTTTGCATGCTGTTATGTATTGGAGCAAACATAAAACAAGAGCTGTCAATGGGTCAATGGGAAAATTACCATTTTCTAGTAATACCAAATAAATGACTATTGTATAGGACCCATAGACTGATATTAGCCAATCCTGAAAACACAACAATCCTTATTAGCAGTGGCGGAGTATTGATGAGATAACTTCAAGGTGATCTCAGTCTGTAAACTATGATGACATGGTGTAAATGTAGGGAAGTAACCAATCATATGAGATTTATTGAATGAATTGCTGTTGTATTGGTTATATTGCTTTACTTGTTTGTGGGATATATTATGTGTCACATTACAACTTGTATAGATAGGGATACATTTTATTATGCAATGGTAATGTACTAGGAGAATGCTGGTTACTTGTAGCAATCGCCTCATCTGCTTTCTGAAATCCGGGTATTGGTAATGAGATGATTGATAGCAATGGATAAATAGCTCAGCAGCTCAAACATAGAATTTGCTGCACAGCCCCAATGCTACACAGCAAAGTGGTAAAATATTCTCGCAGCAAGTAATATTCTCATAAAAACATGCCAGCATGTTAGAAAACTAGATGTTGTACCAGTCGTCATTGTCTCGGAAAACAGGGCTAGAATCTGAGTGCTGAATATTACTTCTAAGAAAAATAAGGAGTTTCTCCAGACACGGGGTGAATGTTGTCCTAGAATATAGCTGTCCTGCAAAGAATTGACCGTATTACTAGAGGTGACAACACTGATCGGACTTCCCTGGCTACTGAAGGTGACAACATATTGCAGTGCTGTCATCGTATGGGAGGAAGACTTGTAGACTGGCAGGGTCACCGGGTATTTATTAAAGAAGGAGCATAGGAGAACATAAATTGTGCACTCTTGTCTTACATGTTTATATGACGATATTTAAATTTTTTAGTAAAACTAAAAAATACTTTATTGGGCTTTGACATTAGTTTACAAAACATAAATGAATCAGCATGCAAATGTAAGCATAGATATGTAAAAATACTGTATGTTTCTATGTGCAATTAAGATGTAAAAACATGCATGCAGTACTTTGGACTTTTTTGGAACCATTTTAAGACAGCAGGACATAAAACAGGCATCATTTCTTTTCATTCCTTTTTTTTCTTTTTTTTTTTTTTTTAATACTGGTATTAATTTCCTTATGTTACTTGTGTAAATCTCCCGCAGCCTTGGTGCAGGCGCTTATGTCTATATGCATTTAATGATAGTTGCACGGCATGCAAGTTGCCTAACGGATACGAGTGTGGTCCATGACGGCATAATGTATGTTGAAATGATTTCTTGTAGTCTCCATCAGAAACCTTTGTGATGGGGGGGAATAGAGCAATTAGAAGATGGGGACAGAGCGTTTTCACCAGACCAAGTCAGTTTTTGTGATTTGGTTTACATATGCTTTACCATTTCCCTGATATGTTGCAGGATAAGATATGTATTATACCGTAGGATAATATGTAATACTTTAGTATCAATGCAATGTGAATTGTGATTGCAATATGTTATATAATAATTACCAAGAATACAGATTGTTGTGAGAACATAGGAAGTCTTTATGTGCAAGCTATTCTTCCTGAATTCTAAAGACTATATAGGTATTATGTTGGACACACGTATATGTATCTGTGCATAAATAACTTCTGTGCATGTGGCTTTTTAATATTTACAAGAATTTTTGTGCCTCGTAAAAAATCCAGTTGTTTTTTTTTCTTGGTTTCTTTTTTTTTTTTTTCTCTATTCTGGATTTTGTATGTGATCTTTCCAGCTATTTCTGCCCATTCTCCTACCTTTGGGAGCAATTATAGCGAGTGTCGGTGAGGAAGCCCCAGATGGGAATTATATGCTGTTTGCTGCTACTCCTTTTTTGTAATAACATGGTTAAAACACACAATTCTTGCTATAATCATTTGTTTAGGAGGATCCTTTCACCCACAGGTTAAGCTTGATATCTAGGTTTTTCAGCAGTACATTAAGAGTTCTTGTTAGATTTTTTTTTACTTAGCATTGCTCTGTCTGCAGTATTCTTATTTGTATGGCCAGAAAATATCAATACATTCAACCCCCAAAACAACAAACATAATATACTGCACTTTGCTGGTCTTTAGAGGTGAAGGTTGCATTAGTTTTATATTTTCAGCGTAGTGTAGCTTTTTATACAAATATCTAAACCCCTTGTAAGTTCCTGTGCAAGAACTGAATTGTCAAACAGTTATCAGCCTTGCTTAGTTTAATCTACAAAATACCTCCTCCCAATGTAACAGACAGGAGGGCGTATTTGTTATAAGAATTAGGAAAGAAGCCCAGGGTAACAATGCTCAGTATGGCCGTCCTTGGGTAGGATGTGTTATCTGCAGGATCACTAGTAAATAAGGGGAAACAATAATAAAAGAATTTGGTTTGATTATTTTTGATTAGTCAAATCTCTAACCTGGCTGATGACCTAGAGTGACAAGTCAGCCTGGAAAATCATATCATTCTGTGCAGATAATACAACTTTTTCACTGATTAAAAGGCAATGGCCATTATTTGCTTTCAAAGCAAGCTATGTTGCACTGAAATACTGTATGTGATATACATCCTTGTGTTAAGTTAGTGTATATGCAGAGAAAACGTTGCCTGCCTTGATTGTCTTAAAGTCTACAGTCTTACAGTGTACTAGTCGTAAAATATCAATGTGAGAATCGGGTTATTAATCCCTTACAGGAAATGAATGATGGAAGGTAGGGCCATCGGGGGAGTTCTCAGTGGGACGTCCCACTTACCCAGAGTTCACATGAGTTTGATGAAACAATTTGTGTATTATGGATGTCAGAGACTTGAGTAGGATGAACCCTCATGCAGTGATATGGCAGCATACAGGTAGGACTCCTATATACCAAAACTCAAAACTTTTAGTTGGGTGAGCTGGTACTTTGCACGCTTTCTCATTTTTGGGTTTGTTTCAGAGCCTTACAACTGTTTCAGGTTTCTTGTAAAAATTATTTGTTCGTTTTATTTTTCTATTTTTCTTTCATTGTTTTTTTTTTAATTGGTTTAGACTACAGGTCATTGTTTGTATAATATTTTTCACAGCCAAAACAGAAAACTGTTTTTTTTTTTTTTTTT
>NC_092860.1:143822997-143915118 GCF_032062135.1 Pyxicephalus adspersus | reverse complement strand
AAATGACCTCTACTGGGGATTTCAATTTTAAGAATTGAAAGCTTTTATTTAGTTTATTTATCTTAAAGCATCACTTTGGCTGATGAGTTTATGCAATTAATCACCGATTAATCTGCTAGTTAAGTTTGTGAGAGAGTTTTTCAGATCATCTCTAGAAATGTATCATCAGCTTGGGAAATTATACAAACACTTAGTGAGGGTTATCCGGCATCACCTAATCTTATATCTTCCTCATCCCTGTCTCTTCCTCATCATATTCTCACATTGGTGCTGTGTTCTATATGTTGTCAAAGCTCCGACACCAATGTGGGTGGATTGTATGAATCGTTATTAATCGAATTGCCCTGAAATATCTTCTCCACAAACCTGAAAAAGCCTCAGAAAAATGAGCAGTTTAAAATGAATTACTTTCATTGTTTTTGCAGTAAAATGTTTTGTATATTACACTATTTCTCCCATCTGTCCGGTATTTTATTATGTTTGTTTATATATTTGATTTGTGTTTTGGCAAATTTAAAAAATAGAAGTATGACATATTGCAGATAATGTTTGGTTCAATAAATGGCATTAATGATAGAAGGGAAACAATTGTATCGCCTGCAGCTCTGACATCAGAAAAGTGTAACTCCATCATCAGGAAGTGAGGGCTATATGGAGGCAATGTGTGATTCTTGGAGGGTGGAATGTAGAGAACTGGGTGCTCGGGATAACATTCAGTGCATTTTAAATACATACAAGAGCAGCTGGTATGTCTGTGCATGGGGATTTCCAGGGCCGCCGAAGTCTCCTTGGTGATGATGGATGCTCTGAGGTTGTGTGCCAAAGAAAAGAGAACTGTGCATTGGATGTAATTGTATCAATCTAGATGGTGGGAGCTGGAAGTATAGAGTTCCAAATCTCAGTTTCAAGAATTCTGCCAAGTACTACTACTATATTTCACTACTTGGGTTACAGCAAAGTAAACCTTAGTTTAAGCATGCTGTACAGTTATTCAAGTACAATTCTTTTATTTAACAGGACATAATAGAAGCTTATCTGGTCCTTAGCAGATTCTAAAATCCTTTACATCTAACCTCAGGTATAAAACAACACACAACAGATTTCACTGTGTCCTTTATTTATCAAAAATGAAGCTGTGTGTAAGAAACTAAGCATACTTCATAATTCAATAACTTGTAGAACCACCTTTAGCAGCAATGACATGAAATATTCCTTTTCTGCATGACCATATCGTGTAAGAAACTAAGCATACTTCATAATTCAATAACTTGTAGAACCACCTTTAGCAGCAATGACATGAAATATTCCTTTTCTGCATGACCATATCACTTTCTGATATTGTGGTGGAAGAAAGATAGCCTGTTCTTTAAAACCTTTTTCCAGTTCTTGGATTGTGAACATTCACCTATACACAGCTCTCTTAAGGTCCTACCACAGCATTTCATTGAGGTTAAGGTCTGGATGTGATTGGGCCATTGCAACACATTTTTGTTTTTCAGCCATTCTGTTAGGGATTTGCTGCTTGGGATCATTGTTCTGTTGCTTGACCAAGTTTTGGTTAACATTTATCTGTCTCAAATTTTACTCCTGGAACATTTGGTATACATGGAGTTCATGATCAACGTAATTACTGCATAGTGCCTGTGGCTGCAAAACAAAGAGAAATCATCATCCCTCTACCACCACCATGCTTGAGAGTTGTTTGTGCTGATATAATGTGTTTTAATCAAACATGGGGTCTGTGCATTATGGTCAGACATTTCCATTTTTTACTTATCTCTCCAAAGGACATTGTTCCAGAAGTCTTGTGGTTTGTGCAGATGCAACTTTGCAAGTCTAAGCTATGCTGCAGTGTTCTTTTTAGAGAGAAAGGCTTTCTCCTGGCAACCCTTCCAAACAAGACATAATTGTTTCATTTTATTGTACTCTCATGAACTTTAACATTGTAACTGAGGCCTGTAAAGTCTGAGGTGTAGCATTGTTTTTTTTTTCTGAAATTTTCTGCAAATTCTTCTGTGCATTGTACCATCTGACCTTGGGGTGTATGTGCTTGGATGTCCACTCATGGGAAGATTGGCAACTGTCTTAAATGTTTTACACTTGTTTGGAAATGGTGTTTATAATTCCTTCCGAGATTGATAGGCAGCCACAGTCATTTCTCTGATATCACTGCTGATGTCTTTCCTCATTGGCATTGTGTTAACACACACCTGAATGCACCAGTCTAGCAAACTTCCAAAACTTCTGCTTTTATAGAGCTGCCTACACTTGCTGATGATCACTTTAACAGCGCTGATGATCATTCATTCATCATACCAGCACATGGCTGCTACTTACTCCCCTAATTCTTTTAGAAGGGGTAAGGGTGTACTTTAATTTTGTTTCACACTGCTTCTGCATTTTAATTTTTTTACTTTCTTAAATCACACAATCACTGTAATATGTCATATGTTGTTGTTAATCTGAGGTTGTATTTGCCCAAATATAAGGCCTTTTATAGACCAGATGTTTTATTATGTCCTTATATGAAAACCCTTTAAACATTTCCCATCTTGTCACATCAGTGATAAGTGTTACATATTGATCTGTCAATGCACAGATAGCTCGGCCTGAAACAAAATATGGAAGTATGTGGTCGGTATTACATTTGTATCTACATTTTTTTTTCGGAGAAGCTGAAACATGAAGCATCTGTTGCTTGGCTGTTTCATCATTCTTGGACTTTTCTGATTTTTTTTTTTCATGTAGTAATATATCTTAGAAAAGTAGCAACAAGTTCAGAATGTTGTCATAAGAATTCCAGAGTGTAAATTATGAATGTGATGCACACATGCAGAAAGTTACCTATCTGTACATTAGGATAGTTACTTAATGTTTGAAAATCTTGTACTGATAGGCGCAATGTTAAAGGGAGGCCAATTTTGTTTACTGAATTTTCTTTTTATGTCTTAGAACAATATAACTAAGACTACGTACACACGTTAGAATTTTGTTGTTGTAAAGGATCTTTCATGGTCCTTACCAACAACAAAAGACTGAAAGATACATGGGCAGCACGGTGGCTCAGTGGTTAGCACTCTGGCCTTTGCAAATCTCGTCCAGGACACTATCTGCATGGAGTTTGTGTGGGTTTTCTCCAGGTACTCTGTTTTCCTCCCATATTCCAAAACATGCAGTTAGGTTAATTGGCTTCCCCCCACAAAATTGATCTTAGTAGACTGTGGTAATGACATATGACTATGGTAGGGACATTAGATTGTGGGCTCCTTTGAGGGACAGCTAGTCACATGACTATGGACTTTGTACAGCACTGCGTAATATGTCGGCGCTATATAAATACTGTATATTATTATTAAATAATACTTGTATGAGCTTTGTATATGCCGCACCGTTCTGCTCTATGGAAAGGGGTGCTGCGCTCTCTCCCCTTCACTTGTATTTCATTCGTTTGTTGTTCATGGATCTGCCAGGACGGACACATGAACAACATCAGACGAGCACTGTACACACGCCAGATTCTCCTCCTATACTAGTCCTGAAATGATAATCAGACAAGAATCATCAGATGTATCCTGTCAGCCCAACATTGTGGGGTCCTTCAACATACATGCATCACTTTACAGACTTCTTGTTCAGGACTTGCTGTTCTGTGTGGGCTGGGAGTTTTTTTTTTTCCCTCTAAATCCTGCACAGCATGATGTTTAATTCCATCATGCGAGGGTTAAACATGGCGTGATCATACGCTTCAACTATTATCTTGTCTTTGGATAAACGTAATCTGTTTACATTGCAGCTTAGCAAACTTCTGCAACCAAACACCGGTATTAGCACTCGTGTAGGCAAACATTGTGTCGTCAGCTGTGCTAGCGATCCGTTCTGTGTGTTAGTGGCATAGAATAGTCCAGTGATGATCCAGAAATGCAACATTGGCTTGCTTCATTTTTCTAGGTAAGAACAAGATTTCTACATGGCATCTTCCAGCGCTTGTCTATAGAGCTCTGGGGAAATGGTCTATAAATGGCATGAATATGCAGGGAGATTTGCACACGTCTAATTGGACTGTGCTTGTGTTCAGATCAAGGCAAGGCTGAATTAAATGCCTCGTATTAATTATTTATTTATTTTTAAGAAAAGAAAAAGTAGACATGAATGGGCAGTAAACACTTAAGAATCAATGTGCTTGTTATTGTTTATATAAAATTGTGACAAATATAAGATCATGAGGCACTGTTGGCTCAGTAGCACTCTCCTTTGTAGCACCAGGGTGCCAGGTTTGAATCTCAGCCAGAAGTTTGTATGTTCTTTGTGTCTGCATGGGTTTCTTCACACGTCCCCCCAAAAATACGTATTTGGGTTAATTGGCTTCCCTTAAGGATGATCCTTATTTTGTGTTAATGACATATAACTATAGTGGAGATATTAGATTGTGAGCTCCTCTGAGGGAATTGGCGATATGACCATAAACTTTGTCGATGCGTGATATATCAGCGATTTATAAATTGAATATTTTATTAACAAAATTAACTTGTTAGGAGGTGTTTTCTTAAACATATACAGTCTTCTCCCCGGCCTCTTTTAGCTGGGTGCACAACCTGGCACTTTTCAGAAACCACCCGGCTGTTTTTTGGTGGTTACTGATGAGTTGGGTCACAATACAGAGCCTGCCACCCAGCTAAAAAAAAAAAATGTGTGTACATGTGGGTCAGGAATATCTGTTACATATGCAGGCCCTTCTTCATTCTTTGCAGAGCAATACAACAGAGGTTATATTTTTCTTTCTTGTCTGTTTCACATCTGTGGATCTGCCAACCCATGGAAGAACCATGCATTGCTTATGTGGCCGATTGCTTGTTGGTATAGACCAGGGCTGGGTAATTGCAATGCATGTGGGTGCATAAAGGAAGTTCACATGAGTCATAAGTGCTATGGGCAGACTTTGTTATGGCTGGAGGCTAAGGATGGGTTGGGGGATGCTGGGGAATAATGTGACCATAAATGTACTAATTGCAGTTTGAGGGTTAATGTACAGCGCTGCGTAATATGTTGGCGCTATATAAATCCTGTTTAATAATAATAATAATAATAATAATAGTGGAGGATGCTAGCAGAGGAGATGCTTTTAGGGCTCATTCACACTTTATTGCATGGTGGTGCATTCATTTTAAGTGTAACCCCTGTGCACCTCCAAAAACCACAAGAAGAACAATTCTAGTACATTGAGGTGCAGTTACTTTAAATGGGCTGATTAACAGAATGTACCTCAGGGCATATACGTCTTATGTTGCAGCTTTCTGTAAAGGAGCCCTAAGGTTGGGTTTTCACCTTTCTGCATTCCTTTGCATTCCTGTGCACATGTCCCTTTCATTGTGTTCTGTTCTACTTTGTTGTGTTTTGTCAAATGTTCAAGTTATTATGGGAGGTGAAAACATGTTAAATGCATTTTCATGTCCAAGCTTTGCCATCATTGGGGCTTTATGACACACTAAAAATATTTACTTACACTTGCTAATTATCACCATGGAAAATATAACTGTGCACATGCATTGATGTTCGGGGCTTCTTAGGCCTGTCAGGGAAAACTTAGCAGCTTTCAGTTGTGCAAGCCTCAGAGTTTCTCAGCTGTTTAGAAAACTTTGGGTTGAGCGGTGGTTCTAAGCTACACAACCATTTTTATCATGGAAAGATAACCTTCCACTACTAAAATAAACACCTCTGACTTGTGTGCTGCAACTCTATAAGGAGAATGTTTGCATCTGGGTCCAGGTTCAGCATGTTGTCTATTCAGTGCCTATCATTGACTGAAGAGTTTGCAGATTATGTAGGAAGCCATTGGTTTTATATAATATTTTTTGATAAAAACAAAATCTAAAAAGTTCTAGTACCTAATAATAAAAGTGACATGAGATTAAAAGTATTTTCTTTCTTTCTTTCTTTCTTTTTTTTCTTTTTTATTTTTTTTATAAGGTCTTTGGTCATAATC
Organism: Pyxicephalus adspersus; assembly: GCF_032062135.1. NCBI lineage: Eukaryota > Metazoa > Chordata > Amphibia > Anura > Pyxicephalidae > Pyxicephalus > Pyxicephalus adspersus. The sequence goes on along the minus strand of NC_092860.1, from coordinate 143,909,138 downwards.
AGTACACTTGATGGAAGAATCGCAGCCCTGGATCCTGAGAATCATGGGAGGAAGCAATGGGACCTGGATGTGGGCTCAGGGTCTCTTGTGTCATCTAGTCTTAGTAAACCAGAGGTATGTTTGTTTCCCTTCCCTGTATTTTGTATAGAACATTGTAAAGGCATAATCCACAATCAGCAATTTGTATTCAACTGCAAAAGTTGCATATCATTGCATGTGACCTAAATTTTGAGCAGGTATTAAGGATTTTGCATGCTGGTGCAAAAATGAATTAAAATGTTCTCATATCTTTTTCCCACAAACAGCACAGGGTCACTTTCTTCATGGTTTAGGAGACAAAATCATTTCTTGCAGTTTAGATTTAGCACCCTCTTCACAAGGGGTCTCCAACCTGGGCTGTCTTGACAGGTAGGCCTGTTTTTAGGCATTAGCATCAATCGCAAAAAAGATATTCTGAGGACATAGATACTCTACTTTAAACAGGATTGTCTAGAAAATTCTACTTTTGTCTCATCAGGGGCTTATTGTGGCTGTATATGGTAAATGGAGAAAATCATATTGTAGAATGACATTCCCTAGAACCAATTGGTCTGATCGGCATTGAGATGGTCACCCGTTTAATGGCAAGTTTAGGATTTATCTTTATCTGCTCAAGATGAATTGTCCTTCTATTGAAGGAAGTACACATCATCGCTTAATCCTTATCTGTCAGGAAGCTTAATTATGTCTGTGCTGTTGTGTGACCCTGTGTATTTGCTGCAGTCTCAGATCCAATAATACGTCGCATTCGGCTTGTCAGATCTAATGACTCACTGGATTAGGAGATGAGGTAATGCTGTATACTGAGGGATGATGTCATCCACCTGCAGGGTCTCCACACTCTCTGCTCGGGCCCCTGCACCTTCCTCTGTCTCCAGGGCCCATACAGAACAGTGTGGTGCCACTGTGATCTGGTTCATAAATATTCAATCACTCGCTGACTATGTGACCGGCCGCTGAGCACATCTGTCCGTTCCATTTTCCCTGTACATCAAACACCTCTCTGGCTTTATGTCTGCATTCCTAATTAGGCATATCAAGGAATTTGTGTGCTGTGTAGCTCAAGAGGGTACATTTTTTAATACACACCATTAAAAATTCTCCTTCTGTAATATTGGGCATAATTTTATTTTACCAACCCTGTAATGAATTTCCTAACAATCTTTTGTTGGCAAATGTGTTTAAATCTTGGATCGGATTCATTCCAGGTTTAACCATTTTCTTCTTCTGTTTCCTACACCTTCACTACTTTCCATCACTCCATATCTCCCCTCGTATTGTGTGATACTTCCCCCTCCTCTTAGATTGCAAGCGCCTCTGGACAGGGTTCTTTCCTCCTCCTGTATTACTATCTGTAGCTGTCATTTCTCTATTAATTCTTGTTGTTCCTTCCTATTTTGTTTCTAGGTATTTGGTAACAAAATGATTATCCCCTCTCTGGATGGAGATCTCTTTCAGTGGGATCGTGATCGAGAGAGTATGGAAGCCGTTCCGTTCACAGTGGAGTCTCTTCTGGAGTCGTCATATAAGTTTGGTGATGATGTTGTGTTGGTTGGTGGAAAGTCCCTTACCACCTATGGGCTGAGTGCGAGCAGTGGCAAGGCAAGTCTCCACCTCCTTTCTTTCTTGTACCTTTATCTCGGCACATTTTTAGCTGAGGCTTGTAAAAAAAAAAAATGGCCCTACATTTACAAATATGCAATTGCATATTTTTTATGCAGGTAAAATATGTCTGCTCAGCAATGGGATGCCGCCGCTGGAATGAAGAAGAGACAGAACAGGATGATGTCCTTTTATTGCATCGAAAGCAGAAAACCGTGCGTGCAGTGGGGCCGCGTAGTGGGAGTGAAAAGTAAGTACCAAGCAGAAGGTATTCCACTTGCAGTATTTAGAATAAATACATTTGTGCCTGATTTAATAAAGACTGGAAAAGACTGTCATGGGTTATTTAGCAAACCTGGAATGGATTTATTAAAATAATTTCCTGTTAGTTGGCAAATGTTTTCAGTCCTGGACCAGATCAGTTTTAGATAGACTATCACCTGTGTAATCCAATCATGCCTTGGATAGCTTTAATAAATCAGACCCATAATACTGTAAAAAAATAGGTTTGGTGTTTCAAAATTCATCAAATACACTTGGCAATGGCAGTGATCTGTTTTTAAAGGATTACTGTTCATCAGTTAAAACCCACATTACTTTACCTATTATACTCCAGGTATACCCTGCTTGACCTGGCAGACTGCAAAATGGGCAGTTGGAAAAACCAAATGCTGCTTGTGGTAGGCACTGGGTCATGCTTTAAGTTTTAACAAGCAGATCTGGGTGGGGTTTTTATTTATTTAGGATCAGAGTCTGTTGAGCATTTTAGGTCATGTTGTTGGGGATAGTAGCAGTGTGATTGCTCATAGTTGCTTCAGCTCTGATTGAGCAGATGTTGTATATTTTATCCGCATATCTAGTAATCCCAGGATTACAGGAAATTAGTAAAAATAAGTAACCTTCTGCATGCAAGCTATAAAGCACTAGAAAAATGAATACTGCATTTTGTTTTGCTTGTCATAAACACTTTGTCCAAGTTGTTATCTTAGATTTTGATAGATGTTGGCCAGCTTTTAATATTGGCATACATCAGCAAATGCATTTTACTGTGTGAACATGCTTCTGTTTATGATTTCTATTTATTGTCTTTTGTACCATAGGTGGAATTTTAGCGTTGGGCATTTTGAGCTGCGCTACATCCCGGATGTTGATCCAGGAGTAGGGTTCATTGGAGGCCAACTAGAATCCAGTGGGGGCACAGACGAATCCAAAATTATTTCTGACGTCGATGAGCAGGAAACTGGGACGAATGACTTTGCCATCAAGGTGTCAGTGGCTGACTGGAAGGTTATGGCCTTCAACAGAAAACTGGGAAACCTCGAATGGGAACACCAGGTAAAACAAACACTGCAGATATGCTGAATGCATATACAAGGCCTGGTTCTTAACAACGACACGTGCCAGTAGGCTGAATGTAAATACAAAACACTGCAGAACAGAACATTGCTGTTTTTAATTAGGGATAAATTATTATTTATTGAACACTTGCAGTGGGTTGTGTTACAATAATTGTAAAGAATTGTAACCAATGTACAGTTAGGGTCTCATTTTTAAATTTTGGACATTACAGTCAGAACCATTGCTACAAAAGCCCTTTTTTTTTTTTTTTTTTTGCATATATGCAGTGCATTACTACATCCAATTTGTGTTGCATTAGGTAGCCCATTGATTTTTGCATTGGATGCAAACTTAAAGGACACCATGTTAAAATACTGCACAGATGACCCTGCATTGCTGACGAAAAGTAAATGACAATGCTTAAACTAAGTGAATCACATTAATACATGGATAATCAAACAATAAAAATGGTTTTATATATCTCTTCTCCTGTCTAACTTTTCTATGTTTTATAATAAATCTGATTGTACTTCCTTCTTCTGCCTTTCCCTTATGCATTCCAAGCCTGCATTTGTCTGTAGCCTTAATAATTTCAAATTCTAGAAGCGACCTTTCTGGACAAACAGAATATCTTTTTGTTTTGTAGTTTTGCACACCAATAGCCTCTGCCTGGTTGGTTAAGGATGGGAAGGTCTTTCCTATCAGTCTGTTTGATGACACAAGTTATACATCAGATGATAATATTATGGAGGATGAGGAGGATATTGTGGAAGCAGCTAGAGGAGCTACAGAATCCAGTTTCTACTTGGGTAAGTGGCAGAGCTCTCTGGTCTATGAAGGCACAAATTGACCGAGTAGTCAGCAGGTGGAGGGGGGTAGCAAAGGTAGAAGGGATCGGAGTTTAGTTAAACAAAGTCTGGTTTAGAACAGTGATGGTTGGTCTTAAAATGTACACCATGAGCAGACCTTCTTTATCCATTATCAATCGTAGGCTGAAATTAAATTATACTAGACTGGAGCATATCTTGGTCATCTTTTTTGATCTGTCCATACCTGTACTTGAAAACAAGAGAAGCTGGGTCTACTTACAGCCACTTGAGCATTTACATAAAAGGGCCGTAGACGTGGTCACAGTGGGCCATGGTAATCTTCCCAACAGCACATCCCAAATAGTGATTCCTTATTTACATTTCTTTAGGCTGATATGCTATCTTTTCTCCCTTCTGCTGTTATAGTATGGACAAAAAATAAATGCATGCCCTCTTTACACATCTAATTACACCATCCTGGTTCCTTACCAACATGGTTTATGAGGTATTGGTCCATTACTTCATCACAGTAGATGTGCTTTTACAAGCTAGACTTTCACTGACATTATTTTCCTAATCCGTTTCTGGATCCTGAGAGATACCAGCAACTCGACAGCCAAAAGGAAGGGTTTGTCATTAAAATAAACACCTGAAGTAGGACCTAACACCTTAAAACGGGACTGGAAAGTGCCATTGAGACTAGAATGTTACATGACTTTGGTTAAGTAGACTAAAAAGGGCTGAAGCAGAACAAAAAGGACAAGGCTGTTGTCATGTCAGTAATGGAGCACTGTAAAGGACATATGCAAAGCTGAATTAGAGATGCGGACGCATTATTAACATTGCCAAGGAAAATAAACGACGGATTTTATGCAAGGTTAGATAAAAAAAAAACTAAGGATAGGTTAAAGGGTGAGGGAGGTTGAGGCTTAATATTTGACCGGAGGCTTTTATTACAGGTGTTAGACAAAACATACCTACTTTTCTGTGATAGTATAATCAGTTTAATATTTTAAAGCCTTTTGTGCCAAATGTAGAAGATTCATCCCAGAACTGTATGCAAGCTAACGCAACTATTTTACTATTTCTATTCATGTAAGCAATGTGCAGTCTACTTGTTGGTTATTTTACCTTTTTAATCTGCTTTTGTTGTATGACGAATGTTTAAAGGTGATGTGCGTCATTGGTTATTTTGTAGGAATGTATCGTGGGCAGCTGTATCTACAGTCATCTGTCAGACCATCTGAGAAATTCCCAGTTAATCCCACAGCCCTGGATACAATGAAAGATAAGCATGCCATTATATCGCTGCCAAGAATCAAATGGAAGCCATTGATTCGTAAGTGCTGCTTTTTTCTTCCCTGTAGTGTATGTTTGCTCCTGACTACATTAGTAGTAGTTAGAATTATACTGAAGAATGTTCTTTGTGTTTAACACTTAGTACACTCATTATGCTAATTTTTCCTCCAAACTATATCATTATTGCCAATAGTTGGGACAGGCTTACACATTTATTTAGAATGGTATAGACAACAATCAAGTGTTGAATTAATTCTTTTATTTAGACTGAAGCTCAGGACTAGGTATTGGGGGAATAAATACCTTAAAAAATGACATTGGTTAGACCTACCTTTATAAAGTAGGGGTTCCAAGTATCCTGTGGTTCCTCCAAAGGTTACTTTTGCAGTGTCCTCCCAGCCCCTTTTAGCCCGGCGCACCAACCGGCACCTTTTTCAGTAACCATCTGGTTGTTTTTGGGTGGTCAGTAAAAAGTTGCAGCGTTACTGGAAAATTGGGAATAATACAAGTAAGGTGGAAAAGTTAGACATATTTATTAGAGTGGGTATTAAAAAGTTGTAACAAAGTATGGGGGTGGTGGACAGAATTGTAGGTGTTACTGAATTCCTATTGCAGCAACAACTGGAAACCTTACATTTATCATGTGTTGCCCCTCTCACTTTTTAACCGTCTACCTGCAGCTTCACCCCACCCAGCTGAAGAAACATTTCTAGGGAGCAAACTGTAGTGGTTCCTTAAGAAATCAACAATTTCTTTCTATAGGTGCATCTTGTTTTGGGTGCTAAATGACCTTGTCTTTGGCCCCACACCATTCTATGTGTATTTGCTGCTCACCATGGACTTGGCTCTGGTGGAAAATGTTGTCAACCTTGGCACTGTTCTATGCTAATATAAACATTCATAATGTTTGGATTGTTATAGTTGCTTTCTATAGATTTAATGCAATTTTCTGGTCCAAACCTAGTTATGACTTGCATATTCCAGAAGGATCTGTCCTTTTGTGAGAGTCCAACTTTTATACTAGAACATAATACCTAGCAAGGAAAACAATCTCCACCAAAAACCTAAAAAAAGAGAAAGGACAGGTCAGAACCTTTTAATTAGAGATCTATCTAAACAATAAGTATTTTCTAACTTTGTGTGTTTTTTTTTTTTTTTCTTTTTTTCTTTTTTCTTTTTTTCTTTTTACTACCACTGGATTCCGGTTTATCAATTTGATATGATTATATAGTGTGTGTGCTTTCATTCTCATGATATACTTTTCTTGTGCCTTCCCCAGACTCTCCTTCCAGGACTCCAGTGTTGGTTGGATCTGATGAGTTTGATAAATGTCTCAGTAATGACAAGTTTTCTCATGAGGAGTACAGTAATGGAGCGCTATCCGTTCTTCAGTATCCATATGGTACGCTTATATCACGCATATGTGTTTGGAATTATTTTTCACTCCTGTGTTAAGCTATACAGAGTGCCATTATTCTTTTATTGAGCTGTAGTGCTGTTGTTTTTAGTATATTAATCAGATCACCAGAGTAAAACAATTTTTAGTTAATTTTGAAAGACATTGCCTGATGACTGTAAGAGTGAGATCTCTGCTTGAGTTCTTTGCTTATGTCACACTCAATCCATTAAGGGTATCTGTCATTTTCTCTCTCTCATTAGGTATTTTATGATATTTAGAGTTGGCCCTTAAATAACTCTCCTTTGTGAAATATTCAGCATAAGGAGCAGTATCATAGCAGAGTTAGAACAAAGCCAAGCACATTGCCAGGTGGATGTTACTGCTGAAATCACCAAAAATACCCAGGGGGGACAACTTGACCCACCATATTAAACTGTAACGGAAATATCACAATATGATAGGCTGACCCTTTTAATTGCTCTAATTGTTAATTTGAAGCTTGCTATAAATTTGTATTCCTGAAGATATCAATGTTGGATAGTGAACCAATAGGTCATTGTCAGGCAAGTGGGTTTGCAGAACTGTTTCTAAAAAGGTTCTATCTTCTGAAAGATTTGACCATAATGAGGTTTCCTACAGGTCAAATGCACCTGTCAGACTCTTCGTGGAGATCTTTCAGAGTCAATTAATGTCAAAAGCAGCTTGGCATCCATTGTTCTAAACATACACATTACTCTTGATCGTATTCCTTGCATATAGCATTGGTCTTCTAATACACACTCTGTAAAAAAATTAAAAAAAAAAGCAAATTCAAGAATTATGATAAATCCACAAATTCCTATCTCTAGAACATGTTATTAGAAATGAGTCAAAGTATTGCACCTTTAATGATATTGGTTGCTATGTTTAGATGAAACCGTAAGCAGTGGTTCTCCTGACATGTTCACCTTGTTTCTAGCAAAGACTGAAGGAGCCCTGAGACTTGAAAGAGCCCCACGGCACAGTGTAGCAGATGTCAGCATGGCTACACCTCCACCTCTGCTTCCTACTGGTACATCACTGTACTGTATGAACCCATTCGAAACACTGTGTGGCCTGTTCATTGTGTGTGCACATCACCCTCTGTGACATACCGATTTTTTTTTTCTTCCACTCAATAAACAACCTCATCTCTATAGAACACTGGTTTTCTGTGTTAATGGGTTTAATCTGCATGGACTGCTCTAGTAACCTCATTACGTCTTTGATAGTTAATATTGTATTCTCTAGTGATAAATAAGGTGCATTGGTCTTTGACAGCGACAGACATGCAAGTTGAGAATAATCATTAATCCAATTCTAAATATGTTTTGAATTGTAAACATATCCACCCATGTCATATGTTTGTTCTGTCGGTCATACAAATGGACCTGTACTTTAGCGACCTCTGCAGCTGACTTTTTTTTTGTCATTGTGACTGTAAAGCATTTACCCTAATAACTTTAATTTCATTTTGTATTATTTTCTTTTTCAGACAATGGTTATTACCTGCCATACTACAAGAGAGAGCGCAACAAGAGAGGGACACAGATCACCATTGGGATTCTGGAAAACCCAAACCACATCCGGAAAAAAGATCCAATCCTACTGCTGCACTGGTGGAAGGAAATAGTGGGCACCATCCTGCTCTGTATCACTGCCACCACTTATGTGGTACGCAAGCTCTTCCAGCCTCACCCACATGGCATCAGGGTAAGTGGAATTCCATGTTCTTCTTTATTCTGAATGTGTTTGGGAGCTGGTATGTGAAATAATAAGATTTTAGAAGATACTATTGGAATGTGTTGAAACAATTTTTTGAAAGAGACTTAAATATCTTTACTAAGGGGTTTTTGGTCATATTTATCTATTTTTAAAATACAATTTTAAGGTTTTAATTTAAATGATTTGAGGGGGATCATCGCTATCCTGATTAAGGTTGCTGTATTTTTTTTTTTAATTCTTAAGCATGTAAGGTGTAATATAGAATTCAATATAAATGTGTATATATTGTTTATATGTATATATTTTTTTTCTTTTCAGAAGAGGCAAGAATCTGAGACTCAGTGTCAGACAGACAGTAAATACGATTCCATGCTTGCAGACCTTGCTGACAACAGGAGTGAATACAGCTGTGGATACGTGTCACGGTCAGTTTATATGACAAAATATACTAATGATCCCACTGCTAAATCTGATTTGTAATCGGCTGCTAAATCTGATTGGACCCCTGCTGTTTTACAGATATCTGACAGACTTTGAGCCTATTCGATGTTTAGGCCGAGGTGGCTTTGGGGTGGTATTTGAGGCCCGAAATAAAGTCGATGACTGTAACTATGCCATAAAAAGAATTCGCCTCCCAAACAGGTAATGATTTTATTTTTATTTTTAATTCAACATTTTTTGCTACAGTTTCTTTTTTGGCAGCAATTTTTAATCTGTCATGTTGAAGGAAACTAATTTGTTTGACAGAAAATAATATACCAACCGGGTTTAAATTTTATTTTGGGCACTATCGATGCAAAATGTGCTGTATAACCATAAGGCCTTTGCACGAGAGTTAAAGTTTTTAAAATGTTTGACACTGCTTCTGGTATATACTAAAAAAACTTTTCTATGTTCTTTCTATTCTCATCTAATGGTGTCTTCTCCACTGAACTGTTTTTAGGAAACTGGCCAGAGAGAAGGTAATGAGGGAGGTAAAAGCACTCGCCAAGCTGGAACATCCTGGGATTGTGCGCTACTTCAATGCGTGGAAGGAAGAGCCACCAGAGCAGTGGCAAGAAAAAATGGATGAACTGTGGCTGAAGGAGGGAAGGTGTGGGCTTACACTTTTTCACATTTTTGTGGCATAAAATTGAATTATTGAATTGCTGGTTTATCCTCAAGTCTTATTTACCTTGTGGGTACTTAGTGACTGCGGATTTGTTACTTATCAGTTGAACATGGATAAGTAAGAATACCTAAACCGGTCACAAAGTTTGCAATGACAATGTCCATTAGGCAGCAGCTGTTAAGATTACTTGACTCGGATGTGTTCTGGGTGTCAAGAAGCTATTGGTCCTGGTTGTGGACTTGCAGTAACCTAGATAAAATATATGATGACTGTAACATCATACATTTCATTTAAAGAAACATAATCACAGGGATACAAGGATTCCATTCCTCACTAAATGCTAGTTCCCTGGTTGTCCTTGCCTTAATAATTTTATTGGCTGACTAGTATGCACCACTAACGACTGATGTTTTTCTGACGTTTTTTTTTCTTCTGCATACTTTTACCAGACAATTAGCCAGATTTCATGTCATTACAGCCGAGCAACAGGTATTTTAGGAGGATAACGGTGGTGGCTTTAAAATTTCAGTCATGACAAGTTTACTTTAATGCAGCCATGATTATCTAGAGAAGGTCATGTTTTTCTTTTTAGGATAGGTCTTATGTGGTTACATATTGGTTGGACTGGTAACCTAAATAATTATGGACAAAGCAGACATATATAATCTTGGAATACATCAAAAGATTATTTACATTCTGTAGGTTGGTTGTACACTTTCGCTGGTCAGTACTGTGTTCCCTGAAGAACTGCCAATCCTAAAATGGCAAATTGAGAATGTCCCCCCTGATTTCCTGTGCAAATGTCTTTTTTTTTTTTTTTTTTAAAAATAGCTGCAATGGCCTCTGACCGACTACCGTTACTATGAATATACAGTTTTGCAATAAGCTGGAGAGCATTCTTAGTGAATGTTGGAGAGCAGTCTTACTGAATATTTTTGAACAAATGTGTGTTTAGTCAGAGCTAGAATTATTTAACCACCCACCCTATTATTTTGCCCCACATCTATACTTGTGGGGCTCCGAAATTTTGGTTTAAGTGATGTTGTCATTCTCACAAATTTAAATTCTGCATAGGCAGCTTTTGTGTATATTTATATAGTACTGAAGGGGAGATGATTAATATGCATAACTGTATGATCAGCAGGTAGGTATTACTACTGTTTTACATAATCTGTAACTAATGTATATCCTATTTTTTTTAGCACGGATTGGCCATTCAGCTCCCCCACTCCAGGAGATGGACTCTCTGTCAAGGTTCGGAGCAGCAATCCTTACTCTATGAAGGAGCATGTAGAGGTCATCACCCCTTCATCCGAGAGCCAGAGCTCTTTGTCCACTGAGTTTGTTGCCGTTAATGCCGGTGCTCATCGGAGACTGACGTTTCCTCGCCTCTTCTCTACAGATAGTGACCTCAACGAGTCATTTGATGCCATGGTGAATCTGCAGGACAGTTTACTCACAGACTGTGATCTGGATCACAGTGCAATGGATGAGGATGAGGGGGAGGATGCTGGGGTTCTCTATGGACATGGCCAGGACATTGGCTTTTATGAGAGGACCTCATCCTCCATCGTGTTTGAAGACTCTGGTTGTGATAACGCCTCTAATAATGTGGATAATAGAATGGACGTGTCTGTTGTTGTTACAACTAGTGATTTTTCACACAGGGACTCTGGAACCAAGGACTCCAGTGAAAGTAAACCCACTTCCACTAGCACTTTGTCAACATCTCCCCCCAGACCAAAAACTTTAAACTTGGACCTCACAAAAAACACTGCAGAGAAGCTGAACCCCAGCTCTCCCAAGGTGTACCTCTACATTCAGATGCAGCTGTGCCGCAAAGAGAACCTCAAAGACTGGATGGAGGCACGCCGCACATTGGAGGAGCGACCACTGGCAGAGAGCCTCCATATTTTTCTGCAGATTGTGGAAGCCGTTCAGTTCCTGCATAGCAAAGGGCTGATGCACAGGGACCTGAAGGTGTGTATTGCCATATGTACATGTGTTTTTTTCCCATTTAATTAGTGTAAATTCATGTGACAACTGTGTATAGCAAAAAGTGTTTATTTTTGTTTGTTTTTTATTTATAAAAAGCATCCAAAAACTATTTATCGACTTCTTCTACATGATATGTTTATTTCTTTGTCTGCCTTAAGTTCCTAGCTTTGGTAACTATAGGATCAGCTGTGAGATACTTTTTCTTGTTGCTAGATTCTCCCTTTTGTATTTTCCAGAAAAGTAAACCAAAAAAATGAGAATCCCTGCTTGACCTTCTATATGTTCGGAGTTTTTTTTGAAAACTGTAAATCATACTCCTTGACTTTTTTTGTTAACCTTTTGCTGTATCAGTCAACACTATTAATGTAAAACACCATTATTGACACCATTAGAATTCCAACTGATAAAACAACAGAAAACATTTTTTTCAAGCCAATTTTTCTTTAGGAATGTTGTGTTTCCACAGTCTTTGGTTGAAAAGGGTAGGTGTGCATAACGAATAATATTGATTTAGTCTGGCCTTATACTGCAGAGTTCTTTTAGGCAGACATAACATTTGAAGCTGCCAGGAGCTTCTGCATTGAAACTGATATAAATGGGGCAGTAAAGGGCAGTAAAAAAACTCCTTACTGCATGACTGTGTGAAATGTTCTTGCTGCTTTATTTTGCAGTGTTAAAATTGTAAAATAAAAAATCATTCCATCATCAGTCAATGGAAACAATAGTGAAAGATCATTTCCAGAGACTAAAGTCCTACATAGTCTAAAGCTGCGTACACACTTCCAATTTTTATCGTTCAAAATGAACGACGAACGATCGATTGGGCAAAAATCGTTCGTGAAAAAAGTAACCAACGACGCCGACGAACGAGGAAAGTCGTTGGAAACGAACGACCGGACCGGCGGGTCGGATTGGACGACGATCGTTGACCATCGTTCGTGTGTACGATCGTTCGTTGATCGTCCATGGTCTGAGCATGCGTGATGAACGAACGTTCGTTCACTTCCTGTCGTGCACGTCACTCCCTCTATCGCTCAAACGATCGTATCTATTGTGTGTACAATATCTACGAGCGATCGTGTCATCTGTATGTGCAGGATCGGTGCTATACGATCGTTCGTAGATATCGTGCAGGATCGTTCGTCGTTCGTTTAACAACGATAATAATTGGAAGTGTGTACGTAGCTTAAGACCTATCCACATCTGTGATTGGACTGTTTACTAAAAAGATAATTTTTTTCTCTCCTACTTTTAACACCTATGCTACAATGATTGATTCTTGGTGCTGCTCTTCCTACCACCAGTCTCTAGGCTGTGTACACACGTTAGACTTTTGTTGGTGGAAAGGGTTTTTTTACAATCCTTTCAAATGTCAAAAGACTGAACGATGCATGAAGGAGCTCTGTACATACAGTGTCGTTCTGCTCTATGGAGAGGGGAGGGAGGAGAAGGAGCAGGCAGCATCCTGCTGTGCTCTCTCCCCTTCACTTGTATTACGTTCAATCTTGGATCCACCAGGACGGATCCATGAACGACGTCAGACGGGTGCTGCACACGTGTCAGTTTCTCGTCTGATATCAGCCCTGAAATGATATTTAGACGAGAATTGTCTGATATAGCCTTACTCCTGCTCTACCAGACAATACAGGATTTTAAACACTTTAAGGTCCGGGTAGTTAAGGGGGGTAAAAACAGTGCTTTGTTATATTTTCCACATACTCCGTTTTGAAGTAATTCTATAACATGCAATGCATTCACTGTTTCCTATTTTCCTGTGCTAATAATTTTACAATGCCAATCCAGTTTTTGTTAGCTAGTCTATAGAATTGGCACCTTCAAAACTTTATTGTCATGGGGACAAAAAGATTCTGCTTGCACTTTGAGTAAAATTTGTCTTCCTCTTTTCCCATTTACAGCCATCCAATATATTCTTTACAATAGACGACGTAGTTAAAGTTGGGGACTTCGGGCTTGTAACTGAAATGGACCAGGAGGACGATGAAGAAGCAGCTTTGACGCCAATGCCGGCCTATGCTCGACATACAGGGCAAGTCGGGACCAAACTCTACATGAGCCCAGAACAGGTATGGGAAACTGTTTTGCTTTTTACTTCAAATAAATAACCAGGAGATCTGGTCCAAGTGTTTTCTTCTGCAGAATTTATGAACCAAGAGGAATTTATGAACCAGGCTGAAATACATATTTGATTCATAATCTTCTGTTTAATGTTATGAACTTCCTATATGACAAAATTGATACACATCCTCCTTTTGCTTTTTGTAGATGTATGGCCAAAGTTACTCACATAAAGTGGACATCTTCTCACTGGGCTTGATTTTATTTGAGCTGCTTTATCCGTTCAGTACCAATATGGAGAGAGTTCGAGTAAGTACCTGATAAAATTCATTAGTGTAAGCTGCATTGCTGAAGGGATGACTTTCTGAGCTTCCCAGATATGTCAAGCATTGACAGCAGAATCAAAAACTCTGCAGTACTGCTGTCAATCAAAAAAAAGAGCAGGACCGGGTAGGAAGCATGTCGGCAATGCTACACATCACTACAGCGTCCTGTAGTTATGAATAATATTGAAGCTACACATTTCTGCTGTATTTGCTGTGGTATTTTATGATTTGAATGAACATTTAATAAAGTTACTATGGGCAAAGAAATGATTTTATGTGATGTCATTACCTGATCTGTTTTATGTATCTGCTGGCAAGTTACATTTGTAACCAGAGAGCTTTTGCTTTTCTTAGACTCAATCAGGGAGAGTTTTTTCTCTTCCCACTGGCCAGTGCCCAAACGAAGAGAAAATAAAAAGAATCTGACCCATCAGATCTGTGTTGCTAGTTTCGGATATGGTGTGAAGGTTTCCCTCATTCCCTATTACAACTATATGACAACTTTTTTTTTTCTCCACGGTGTCTGTGCGTACATGTTAGGAAGATTCTCTGTGATTCCTGGTGTCCTGACAATGGTCACTGATACTTCTTCCTGGCCATATTTCTTGGTTGTAGTTCCTATATCCAACAAATAGAGCAATCAGAGGAAGCAATAAATAGCATTGTTCTTCCCAGAAAATGTTTTCTGCCGGTTGGCAAGGAAAAGTACCCTATGCAGGTGGTGCCGTATCAGGGGAAATAATTAAAAATGAAATAAAACATATGATAAAAATCATAATACATTACTGGCAGTGACCCATTCAGATAATCTGTGGGTGGACAGCAGATGGGACACCAGTGGCAATTGTCAGCTAGATATTGGAGCAGTACGTGGCTTCAGTGGTATAATGCAGCCCAACCTGTTCTTTTTCCACCCAGAATAAGTGGAAAAAATGACTGACCTTCAGGTTGCCATTAAATTGTGTCAGGTGATGAATGCAGAGAAAAGGGCATAGGGAGAACATTGATATATACATTTCATCATTCCCTAACTTTTCCTCTAGATGGCGTAGTTTCCCTTCAGATGGTCACTGATGAGCAGCCTTTGCACAATGTTTTTGTAACAAAGCTATTCTATGCAATCCACATAGAGTAAAGGTCTAAGAGTTTATTTAATTAAACGCTATGGGTACTTAGCGTATTCTGGATTGTAGTTTGCTCCTTACTTTTTAAATGAATGTAACTGATATTTTGCAGCATTTGCCACTAAAAGCCCGGCTCCAGAGTAAAATCTATGTAATGATTTTAGAATCCCAGGCATACATGAAACACTTACATACATGGTTGCAAGAATGCACCATCTTCCTGCTCCTTTACAACATCTGTTTGCTACTCAATTCAAATAAGTACTTGTTCATATTTAAGCTTTTTTCAATAATTGTTAGCTTACAAATGTTCTTTTTCATCAATAGATATTAACAGACATCCGTGATCTGAAGTTCCCTGTCTTGTTTACACAGCAATACCCACAGGAGGTAAGAAAAGCCAGTTTGTTGGGCTTTGGATATATTTGGTTTTGTACTTTTTTTTTTTTCTTCTTCTTTATTATGGTTAAGACTTATAAATTAAAATGTAAATAAAGAATATTGCTTTAAGCGTTATGTAAGGTACTATCCACCCATCAGGTGGAGCTTTAGGAACCTTTTAACATGTTTTCCCATATTACTTTCTGCTGAAGTTAAATGAGCGACTTTTCCTGTATTATATAACTGCAAAGGTTTTAGTTGAATCAATTTTCTTTTAATTTTCATTTTAACCATGATACACATACACATATACACATATCGAACAACACAGAAAAAGGGTGTGTGCCTATAATAAATGCTTTAAATCAGTCAAAAGTATAGAAGCTTATAAATTGTTTCCATCTATTTTGTACCAGAGGTAGCATAATATCAGATCAAGTTATTAAGGAATACTGTAAACATCAGACACAAATGGGCCTGATTTATTAAAGCTGTCCAAAGCTGGAGAAGATATATATTTATTAGTGAACCCGGGTCATTAATATTAATACGCAGTGTTTATATAGTGCCAACATATTACACAGCGCTGTACAAAATCCATTTTCATGTCACCAGCTGTCCCTCAAAGGGGCTCACAATCTAATGTCCCTACCATAGTTAAATGTATTTAATACAGTCTAAGGTCATTTTGAGGGGAGGCCAATTAACCCAACTGCATGTTTTTGGAATGTGAGAGGAACCCACGCAAACTCTATCCAGATAGTGGATAGATATCCAGATATCCAGATCCTGGCTGAAAATTGAACCTGCTAAGGCCAGAGTTCTAACCATTGAGCCACCATGCTGCCATCCAGCAGAGATACACTTCTGCTTTAAATGACACCAGATAAGTCTTCCTACATGATGCACAGGCATTGGTAATAAATACCCTGTGTATCTCGGTGTGTAATGGATCTTTTTATGTCATTTAATAGACTAACAGTCTCTTCTGTTTTTACAGCAAAATATTGTCCAGCACATGCTCTCCCACAACCCCAGTGAGAGACCCGAGGCTGAGGAAATCATCGAAAGCCCTTTGTTTGAGAGCATAGAACTCACTGGCAAACTGACTCTTAGACAGAGATCCCGAACTCTGAGCACCTCAGGCATGAAGAGTCTGAAGCATTCCATCAAGTGAACACTCCTTCTAAACATTCTGTGTTACACCCGATTGTGTCCGACTGCAATGACTGCCAAGCAGACTGTATCAGTAATAAAGTCGTGACCAATTTCCACAAGGGAACTTTTCTATTGAACCGTTACTGGCTTTTATTATCACAAATCTCATCTTTAAACATGGACACGGGTTAAAGTCTGTTTAATCGTAGATGATGAAGATCACAATGGACCCGGTGACATTATGAATTTAAAATCGGGATTTTGAAATTTTGTCCTCTAAACAGACTTTGAACAGTTATTGTTAATGCGCAATCTTTCCTGTGGGTACCGAGCCTCCTTGTCAATGTGTCAGAAGAAGTGTCTTCTGTTATCTAAAGCTGCCAAGCAGTCTCTTCACTCTTCAGTCTCCTCCAGTGCTGTATGGGAGGACCTAGTTCATAAGGGGGCACGATATTTAATTTATTTTTTTTATATATATATATATATATATATATATATATATATATATATATATACACACATACATACATACAATTTCAACACACCTCTGCAGCAAACATCTTTTACAGAAAATGACTCACTGTCTTCCAGAAAACCAGTAAGTAAATCTTTGCAATTACCCAACAACTCTTCAAAACTAAAATCCCAAGCAGTAGTAGTATCGGTCCTGTTTGAGTTCTTCCCTGCTGGAGTACATCACCTCCATGATATACCGGAGAAAAAGAAAATTGCTGACTGCACTGCTTGGCTTTTTAATGGAGTATTCAATAGATGGCTATCTGCAGAAAGTAAAATGCTCTCTGGACCTCTGGCACAACTGGTTTTTGTTTTTGTCCTTGCAGAATTTAAAGAAAAAAAAGGAAATATGTATGCAGTGCAGAGATGTACCCTAATGGTCGCTTTTGCGCAGAAATACACTTTAACTTCTTCTAGTTCTCACCTCATTAGTACCATACAGTTGGCAATCCATTCACTTCCTTGTCCTTTCTTATGCTGACCAGAACAACTGCTGATTGGACATGTCCAGAAATGTCCTGTCTACAGGTCAGCGTTCTAAGTCAGTCAAAGTTGGATTATGTTGTCATTTATTTTGGCACCTTCCCTGAAACAACAGAGATTACCCAGAATACAATTCCCCTTTTTCGCAGATGACTATCGGTTCAGTTCTCTGACACATTGGTAAATAGGCTCACCGTGTTTTCTAGAAGATGTTCTCTAGATTTGTTAGTTCTTTTTTTAATCTATTTTTACATAACGTAAAGCACAGTTTTTGTGATGTTGGAAGACGGTGATAGAAGTACTTAACGGTATAACAGAACAAATATTTTTCTAAATTTTGCAGGCGATTACATGAAGCACAGATCAGAAAAGGTTTTGTTGTGATCTTTAACAGGAAGTTGGGTTTGTTTTGTGATAAATGTGTCATCCACAGGCCCATTAATACGCCATGTCCCTAGTACTGGAAGCCGTTTCATGGTGTGTGTTGGTCATTTTTGCTTTTCTTTAAAATGAAGCTTGTTGGGTCACCTTGAGCTAGTGATGTACTGAGCCATTTGGTCGCAGCAAATTTCATATGTATGCAGAAAGAAATTGGGAAGTTGTTACTCACAGCAGCCAATCACGTGCTGCCTTTTATTTGTTCGCACACTAGAAAGTCCATCACTGCACTTTTTATATACAAGACTTAGTATGACATAAGTGTAGAAAAAAAACTTTATCTATAAAATATTGTACGATATTTTATATTGTCTTAGAGCTCACTATACACGTTTCTGTGCAGTTTAATACATCATGTATAGGGTGCAATACACAAGGACTTCAGACATAAGAATCATTGTCTTACATTCTCCATGCATTTCTGTCCGTTTCCCCCTAAATGTAAGAAATAGGGTCAGCATCTCAAACAGAACTACCCAAGTTGCTCTGCGTTTTGATAGAACACATGGCAGTTGCGTATGCTCAGTGTGAACAAATTCTGAGTCCCTGCCATGGCATTCAATGGCAGCCCAAAGGTTTTTCTGAAATGTCAGGTGACACATTAGATTTTAGCCAAACTCACAGCTTGTCTTTTTAACTAAGCTGTTACAGTAGGGTTCTTACCTGTTGGCCAAAATTAGCAGCTGCGGGGGTTGCTACCTCTTGTTCTCGTTTCTTTGTGCCTTTAGGTCCCCATATACAGTAGCTATCATCAAGGTTTGCATTGTCTCATGTAAGATTTCCAGAATCATAGATTGCACGTTCATGATCCTAAAATCATTGGTCAGATGACTACATCTGTACATTTTGGGATCTGTGTAGCTACATGAAGAGAAAACCATGAGTAAGCTGCACTTGGCCCAGCTAAAACTATCATAGAACAGAAGCTGTTTCTTAATGGTTATATAACATTATTACTGTTGCATTTTATAAGACAACTTTATTCAGATGGCTGCATCTTTTCAGTTTGTTCTATTTGATGATTTCTTCCTGATCATGTCACTTCCTTTGGCCCAGAGCTTTTACTAGTTATAAGTGATTCAGTAGGCGGAGTACTGACTAAGCAAAATGGACGCTTTGTTGTCTGAACATGTCAGGTATATGCAAATTTCAATTTTTTTATCATTTGATACATTTTTGATTTGTGTAAATGCTGCTGTAATGTCATTGGTTGTAGCTTCCAGTTTTGCAAAAGCTACACAAAACTTTCACTAAACTCCAGAGACTTACTCATGTTTTTGTGTAGTAAACACTTTGATCTGTAACCAAATTTCTGTTTTTTAAGATGCCTGTGTATACTGGAATGGAGCTATCATTTTATTTGTCATATTATTATGTTGTATCTAAGGATTGTCAACAGGAATGTGTTAGCTGACATTGCTAAAGGAACAAGCTCCAGGGGCCTTCTATCCTGACCTGGAACAAGCATGAAAATGAGGTCAAATCCCTTCTTGTTCCAGGTCTGTAGTTAAGGAAGATCACGTAAAACCCTGTGTCCTCTTCCTGGTAAAACTTAGAAGCTTATGGTTGTCACTTATTTCTGCAAATCACATATGGAGATTGAAGATTGCTAAATGATTGGCCCCTGAACTTTTCCCAGCAAAGCCTTAAACCAGCAGATCATTATATACAGCCCACTCTTTTCCTATTCTGCAGAGTTAATGTCTCAGACGGTGATTTTTTTTTTTTCTTTTTACCTCCATGGTTAGCATTGGCAGCACTTAAAACCCTTGCCTACATTGTTCGGATGTATCTAGGCACCTTCCAGTTTAGCTTTGCACAGAATTGCCTTATCTGCAATCAAGCTGAATTGATCCGCAATAATCATGTAAATTGCACTAGGACACTTACTGCAGACTGTAAAATTTACAGCACAGTTCCGTGTAAGATGTTGAATGTTTTGTATATTTGTGAACTGTTTATTTTAACTTTTTTGTTACTTGTATTATTTTTCTTAATACATGACAAGCTTTGTACCAACGCAAGCTGGCTGATAACACGCTCCCTCCAGCTTCGGAAGAATTACAAGGTTTAACCGGGCCTATTGGAATTGCTGGGACTTGTAGCTCCCCTGCACTCGTAGGCTGGCTTGTGAATCATTTAAGGAGATAAAATGTGCTTATTTTATGTAAATACATTTTATTTATGAAGCAAAGGTCAATCCACTGGGTTGGTGCTGTACAGAGCATTTATTGCAAAATGACAACAGCTAAGCGCATTCATTTTGTGACTTTTTTTCAAGTCCTATTGATTTAATAAAAAACAAACAAACTAAAAATGGTCTCCGTTTTATTTAAAGAAAAATCTTACATCAAAAACTACAAAAGTGCAAAAAACTATTTGTTAATGTATAATAACAAAAAACATTTGCAAAATTTGATATTATGCTAAAAGTAGAACTAAACCCGCGTTACTGTCCCTGTTCCTTCACAGGGTGCCGACATCTTCTTTCAAGGCTGATGGCCTCGTCCATCTTGATTGGCCAGGACAGCGTACCTTCTACTTAAGCGTGTGCGGAGTTTGTTTATTACCGGAACGTACAGAGGAATCTGGGAAGGCCCAGTATTCTGATGCTACGCATACTCAGTTTAGATTTTTACCAGAAACCCTGAGCAATCGGACAGATAGAAACTATTGCAGAAGGGATATTGCCTGTGCTTTCTGCAATATTGAGTTGCCTTTAGTTCTGATTTAAGAACCGCTTGTATTGTTATTGATGATCTTAAATCTGTCCACTGTCATCCATTGGGTGAACCTTTTTAAAAAAAATGATCACTATTTAGGATACGGTCCATAATGTGCACATTAAAAGTCATTAAAGGATTGACTGAAGCGCCAAGGTTTGCTTTGGTCTTTGAGGGTTTGTTCATACCAGCAACATTGCTGAACATGTACAGAGCAAGACACCAATGTAATGTTCACCCCAGCCCCTTTTATCTGGGCGCACCACCAAGCACCTGCTCGGGCATGCACAGAAGGAACCGTTTAGCCAAAAGGGTAAAAGATTGCCGATCTCAAGCATGCACAGTAATTTTGGTTTTGGGTTTACTTCCTCTTTAAGCCCAGCCAACGTTCATTGAGTTACCCTGTAATGTAAAATAAAAAACTGACCAAATTTATTTATTTATTTTATTTTTTTACCACCACCTCTTACTAGCCCTTTCTGCATTCCAGACCACTGTTCCCTAGTCTTCCTCTGCTCAAGATATGGGAGAATATATATTTTTTACCCCTGCCTCATTGTTTGCCATTATTGAGCAGCGAATAGCTCTCGCTCTAACCCCTATTCTTCTTGGGAGAATCAGATTTCTCACTCTATCTCCTTCAGGCTCCGTTGTTTGCTGTAAATCTCTTGCAAATAATGAACAGATCTGGCTAGCTTATCAATGCACTCCACTGTTATCCCTAATTATTGTCACAATTCCATTGATTGCCAGGATAAAGGATGTTCTCTGACAGCTTTTATGAAATGCTGCGGTCATTGTGACCCGAATCCCTTTGTTACTATTTCTCAATACCTTCTATATCTCTATTTCAAATGACCCTTCCTTTCTCTATACAACTATCCGTGCATCATATTTGTGTAGCGATTGTCCCTGTACACCCTACTTAGATAAAAGTAATGTCTGTTGATTGTTGCTGACTGCGACAAAGCATTACTGGAGAGTTGGTGTGAAAGGCTACAAAGGATTTTCTTTCTAAAATTGGACCGATCAGTAACTGCTCAAATCTGTATGAAGCAATTACTGGCACAATATACAGCAATGGTATACCAAGAAAAAAAAAAAAAAACTTTATATCTGTGTTTTTCAGTTGTTTCCTCCAGAGATTACTAGGGGTTCCTTGAGTAAGTTATGTCTCCCAGGCCATTTTAATGACACCAACGATCATTTTGTCATAATGCATGCTTATTATCCACACAGTTTGACTTCCTAAACTCACTAAGTGCATTGTAGGCAGGTTTAAAGGTGCGTACACACTTCCAATTTTTATCGTTCCAGTCGAACGACGAACGATCGATTGGGCAAAAAATCGTTCGTAAAAAAGTAACCAACGACGCCGACGAACGAGGAAAGTCGCTGGAAACGAACGACCGGACCGGCAGATCGGATTGGACGACGATCGTTGAACATCGTTCGTGTGTACGGTCGTTCATTGATCGTCCATGTTCAGCGCATGCGTGATGAACGAACGTCCGTTCACTTTCCTGTCGTGCACATAGTTCCTCTATCGCTTAAACGTTCGTATCTATTGTGTGTACAATATCTACGAACGATCGTGTTGTTACCTCTATGTGCAGTATCGGTGCTATACGATCGTTCGTGTATATCGTGCAGGAACGTTCGTCGTTCGTTTTCCGACGATAATAATTGGAAGTGTGTACGTAGCTTAAGACCCACACCAGCCAGTGACTGGACAGTCTAGGAGCAGTAGCATGCTAATGAGGCTATCAATCTTCTCCTTTCTTGGTATTTTCTCTGGTTTGGTCATCCTAATAACCCCACTATCCTCCATATGTTGTATCTGAGATAGGTCCATTCTGTAATGGTAGGAACTGCAGGAGTACCCCAATGTTGAGAAATAACCGTTCATGAGTGCAAAAATCTTAGCTGTGGATACCGACCCAGGAAGAACAGACAACAGTTTAATCTCAGGCTTTACAGGGGCTGAAGATCCCATCATCTTGTTATAGATATTAATAATGGTTTTCCAAAATCTATGAATCTAGGAACACTGACACCTGATGTGTAACATTGTTTCCCTTTCCTTGCCGCATCTCCAGCATAATTCTTATGCTCCAGAAAAAACCCTATGGAGAATGAAAGGACATTTATACCAGCGGACAATGCTCTGAAACTCTTCTCCTATGCAATACAAGATAAGCTAGCCTTATGAGTGAGCAAAAACTTTTTATTTTATATTCTCTGCAAAAAAAAAGTAGTCTCTAACTCATGTTCCAATGCAGACACATAGTACTGATGATGAGAAAACATGGGAAAGAAGTAGTGAGTAATGTTGGGTAACAAGGTGTGTGTGGGGGGGAAGATTTGGAAGATTTTGTGCACTCACCAATTGCCAGACATAGTTGCACAAATACTACTGGGTTTAAAGTGTATATAATGTTCTACTTTTAACATTTGGAGTCAGCCAGGGCTTTATTGTGGATAGGGACAGATGTCCCTTCTACTCAAACAATTTTTGCCTGCCTGATCAGTGCCCTCCTCTGTTATGAGCATCTCTGTAGAGTAGGAAACCAGAATACCCAGCAATCCCTAGGTCAATCAGGATGGCGGAAGATCAAAGCAAGGAAGTGTATATGGTGGTGTATAATGGAATGAGGACAGGTGTATATGAAAAGAGTTTAGTTCCACTTTAAATGGAGTGTTCCTTTTAGTAATTTATTTCATTTAGTTTATATGGGGAATACACCAAAACAAAGCATATATTATTTAAATTCTGTTAATTTCCATGTTCTGCATGGAGGGAACTGACTTGTATGATCTCAGAACTCCCACCACCTCTGTATGGGCTCGGTTCCATACTTTGGTATTATTAAGAGCTCGGCTGGAGATGGAAGATACAGCAATTGGAGGAAATGGCAGAAAAGACCTATAATTATATTTGGCTCAGCATTGGAAAATGTAACATTAGTGAATTTTGTTCTTTGTAATCGGCTTCTCTTTTTGTTTTGTTTTCCTTTTAAATCAGACAAATTATAGTCCAACGAAAAACTAAAAGATTAAACTGTGCCAGTGGTTCTACAATAGGTGGAATGTTAAATACCAACCTATTTTTCACGCATGACTTCATTTGACAAATAGCTTTGAATAGTTTACTTTAAATTTAGGGGCCCCAAAAGTCTTTAAGGGACCTGCTGTCAAAAAACTTTTTGAAATGCACCAGTTCATTGATTACAAGGGGAAATCTACACAGTTGCCATGGGCATTGGATACCTCAACACAGAGCTTCCTGAGATATTTTTAAGTTCTGTCCACCTTTGTATTTTCCAGAACCTCGTGGCACAATTTCTAGTACAGTCATGTGAAAAAGAAAGTACAAGTAAAGTTTCAAAAGCTCATTGAACCACCTTTAGTCACAATAACTTCAAGTGGATGTTTTCTGTTTGCCATTCACTTACATCATTGAGGAGGAATTGACTTTTGAACTTTACAAGTATTTGTTAATGCCCAGCTCTGCAAAATTTCCGCCACAGCATTTTGTTGTGCTTGAGGTCTGAACTTTGAGTCATTGCAACACCTTGATAGTGTTCTTTTTCAGCCTGCTGTAAAATTGCTGGTGTGTTTGTAATCATTCTCCTGTTGCACGACCCAATAATTTATTTACAAAGTTATCAATGAGGTTTAATGATATACTGTGAAAAAGTAAGTACACCCTCAAAAGTTGGTATTGCCCCATTAGTATAAATGATTGTACATGCACGGACTATTACACAAATTCTTGCGAGAATTACCTATAGATCCTGCAATAAAATATATGGGGTTTTTAGGCACCAAATAGTCAATTCATGTTAATTCTAACCCTAACACCAGACCCTCAATATCAGAGATTTAAACAAGGCTGTGTCCACCTCCATACTACCTAAGAGGTACTAATCATTAAATCCTTCAATTCAATTCAAAATTTAAAATTGTAGCAAATGTACAAATGTACTTTTTCACATGACAGATTTTAATTTACATTAACTTAGATAATGAAGATACCTTGGCAGTTTTATGTGCTATCTGTTAATGTATATGATCTTTATGTCTAGACAATGCTTCAATGAAACCATAATGTTTGCCTGTTGCAATACATTAACAAAAGTCAACAATTTTCATAGGGTATAGTTACATAATCATATGACTATATGGAATACTATGGGAATTGGGGGGATATACCAAGTCTGCAACCTGTAGCATACTGTCCTTCCCACATTTCTAAATTTAGGGTAGCTTTTAGCACAAAGTAGGCAAAGGAGATCCCTCTAAAAATTTAGCACAGCCCTTGTCAACCTTTATACCTCCCAGGAAAAATCCTTTACATTAATTCTCGGACCTCTGCTAGAACAAATTCATTGGTTGTCCCCTGGATAAATTACATTAGTGGTGAGCTGAAAGAATGTTCCCTTTACAGCAGTTGGTAATACCACCATAAACACAGATAAACTGATCTCTGGTGCCATTCTGCTGCTTCTAAAAAAAGTGTTGGCTCACAAACAATGCAGTCTTTAGCAAAAAGGACATCAACCATCTAACTCAAAGAATATCAAACAATCCCTGGAGGAAACTCAGAGTTCCACAGAACCCTGGTTGAGAATACCTGATTAAGCATATTCAAACCAAGAATAAGTCATGTGTAAGATTGATTGGTTACCTATAGAGATTTCCAAATTAGGGTCATAGTTGAAGAGAGATGAGGGACAGACAGGTGGTCCCTCCAATAGAAGGCTTTTTAAAAAGTATCCTATGGTAATGCACAGTTGCCCAAGAACTCAAGGAAAGACCAATAACTGTTTGCAATGGAAACACCTCCAGTGTTTTAGGTTGGGATAGCTGGTACCAGGAATACCCCTAATTACAAGTGACCTGGCACAAACCAGGATTGCAAAAAAAAGGGAGGTGGGATGTCCTGCTCGGTCTATTAGGTTACATTGCAAAAAGTACCGGAGGTAGCCCTGGTGCCCAATAAAGTGCACAATACCTGACAACTGGATGCACTGCTGCTATAACTAAAAAGTGGAGGAAAAACCAGGAAAATGTGGTTATTACAAAGTTTATATGTATTTCTGTGACTTCAATTTAAATATTAAGAGCTGTTATATGGCTCAGTCAATTGGTGCCAGTAAAATCATAAAAAGTGATGTCAGTAGAGGTAATAAGTATCCGTAATATTACAGCTGTAAAAAAATTAGATAATGGAAGGTGGAATATAAAACTGAACAGAGGATATATAGACAATTGTCCTTGCAAAATATAATAGGTACCTTCCAAGTGAGTGATGGAAGAGATATCAGTCAGGTGTAGTGAACAAAGATGGAGAGAGACGGGGAGATAAATGTTCCATTGCGCAAGATTGTACTAATAGTCACTGCACAGGAAATATAGCTTAATTACTTATTTCATCCATGGATGTTATATATATCATCTAAATGAGCATCATTTTACTGCCGTGTAGGACTGAATGCCGCTTTAATTACACGTTGATAAAATGCAGAAAACATTGTTTATGGCATGAAAGCTTTCTACGAGTAAAGCATTTCAATGAGCGATTTAGCACCTTGGCCAGCTCCATTAGCAAGACCCTGGGGAGCTGCTTTGTATAGAAAGAGGCCTTCTGCACATATTAGATGAACATAGCTTCCATGAGAGTCACTGTGAGGGGGCTGATTTAGGCTTCATTCATTTCTGGAAATCCTAAAGTTTTTTCCTTTTCCATATGATTGAATAGTTGAAATCATCAGAACTTCATCCCATTTACTAAGCTAAGTAAAATATCTCTAATATAATTCAATTTGCCAATGGAATAGCCTATATTTCTTTAATAAATCAACCCCAGACTGGAGAATGCCCAATGATTTCTTTGCTCCAACTGACTATGGAGTTTTTACTGTGCTTCACTGAGGGTTTTTTTTCTCTATCCTCCCTTCCCATTCTATGGAAAAAATAGGTCATCACTGTTAGTTCTAGTGAACTGAGCATACTGTTCGGTCAGAATACATCTGTAAACAAGCTTACAGGAGGAGAGTGCATTGAAATGACCCTATGGCTTTAATTCTAATGAGGATGGGAAGGGAAGGGTGCAGTTACATTGGTAATAGTCCTCTGGTATCCAAACCTTGGTGAATGATCCTGGTATGAGGCTCTCAGAACCGCTAGTCCTGTACTAGCCTTTAGCTCTGGAAGATTAGTGCTGGAAGTTTTGGTGCAGATCTTCTGTACAGTGATGTTTTTAATATACCCTCAGCACTAACCCTCCTTGTAACTGTCACACAAACCCTAACAGTAACCCTAACACCAACTCTGTAACTGTAACACTAATTCTCCATGTAACCATCTGACTCTTCCTGCAACCCTAACTTGCTGTGTGACCATCATACAGACCCAACTGCCACCCTAACTTTAACCTTACATGTTACTGCCACACAGACCCCCAACTTTAACCCTAATACAAACTCCCTATGTAACCATTAGACTCTTCCTGTAACCCTCAACACTAATTTGCCTTGTGACCATCATACAGACCCAAATGCATCCTTAACTTTCTATGTTACTGCCACACAGACCCCCAACTAGAACCCTAATACTAACTCTCCATGTAACCATTAGATCATTCCTACAACCCCCAACACTAACTTGCTGTGTGACTATCACACAGACCCTTACTGCAATCCTAACCATAATCTTACTTGTAACTACCACACAGACCCCCAACTACAACCCTAACACTAACTCTACATTGAATTGTAACCATATCATTAACCTTTTATGTTACCCTTCTACAAACCCTAACTATACCACTAACGCTGTAATGTCATGTAGTATTCATGAAAAACTAATTCTACACTTTCATATATATATATATATATATATATATATATATATAAACTCAAACCACATTCCTAACACTATCCCTTAGTCTAATAGTAATACTAATGTCTAATACTAAAACCTTTCCCAAAATGAATAAATACATAAACTCTGCATATACATTTCTTTGACCCCCTATGCTGTGAACTGTTCCTGTGAAAAAAAATACCGGCACCAGAAACTTCTTCTTAGCACCTTTGCACATTCCTGAACCCTAAATTAATCAATCTCTAATCACCAAAGTACCCTACAGTTGTGTGTATTCACCTTCTGTCCTGAGATCATACAGGATCAGAATAGAATGAATTGGTTAACCTGGCAGGATGCATACTGCTATACCAGCAAAGCGGAAAATATACGGAGAACATATTATTCTGCACAGTTCTGATTTAGGATGGATGGAGCTGAATTAGACAACTAAATTCATATAGCTGATACTATATAGATGAAACTTTTCATGCCTTTCCAATCCCATTTAAAAAACATAGTTTGGCTGTAGTTACCATTTAAATAAAATTACAGCTAAATATTTATTACTCCCTTTACTTGTTGTTTGCAGCCATCAAATAAAATGATTGTGATCTCAGCACAAGAATTAGCATTCAGTCCAATAAAGTTAAAAAAAAAACAAATCTCTGTACATCTGATAGAAAACACCAGGACATAGTCATCAATCAGATGTAAAATATTGCAACTGGATTGTCAAGTGCGCACACCTCGTAAGTATGTCAGTCCTTCAGCAACATTGTGATGTGCGATGCCTGCAATGCAGAAAGGTTAAAAGTGTCAGCCCCAATCTTCTCTATATATAAATAACAGTTTTCATTATAAACAACCCTTTTCCTTACAATTTGTTCAGTATATCTGGATCATTATACAAAATGTAGAAAGTAGTATGTACAGCTAATGGCAGTTTTAGTAGTCATTATCTTGTAGTACAGATCCATAATATTGGGCTAATGCCTATTTTTACTGCACTTTCCATTAAGATGTGTCGTTCCAATGTAGTTAGCACAAAATGCCATCATGATCAGTTGCCTACAGGGCAGTTATCAGTTCTTGCTTTCTCTAATCACTGTAATTTCAAGTAATAGCAATTCTAGCTATCTACTTTATAGACTGTACACTTTTATAATGGTGTTAGGTGTATGTTATGAAGTGCTTTCTTCAGATCAAGGAGCTGTCATAGCTTACTGTATTGTATTCTGAGGGCCAGGAAGGGAAGAAGTAGGGATTGGTTTTGTCAACTTGTCCTTTAATACAAATCTAAAGCACATTAAAGAGATGACTTGTCTCTTTACATTTAAATTCTTTCTAGGAATGCATAAGGGGTAATAATGTGCTCATAGACTTCTTCACTTGGGGGAGAGGGACATATAGGGAAGCGCCCTTCTAAAAGAAGTTTACAGGTTTTATGATAAACACCAAAAAAACTGCATTTCCTTTGTTTGGGGTGCAAGGTGTGGGGAAAAAGAGACTCTGTCCCTCAACACTGGGACCCTCCAATGTTGAGGGTCTGATTCGGTAAAGTAAAGGGAGAGGGCCAAATGTTGCTGGAAAAAATGTAATACAGAAATAAAGGCTCCCTTTTTCTAGTCACCCAGGCTACATGGCATGCCTTGATAACATACTGGTTTAATAATTAAAGGGACCTAAAATGGTTTAAAATACAAAATAAAATAACAGTGTTGGGTACTCTTTAATACCACAATTAGACCCTTATCCAGTCCTGCAACTTAAAGTTACAAAAAAAGGGAAGAGATACAAAAAACATGTGGCGGCCATGATTTTCCTTTAACATTGGTAGGATAAAAGACAGGGCGTTCTCCCCAAATCCTGTCTCCACGTATTTAGTGGGGAGTTGCGGAATATCAAAGCCATCTTTAATACTGGCTTTTTGATATCTGCCAACTTACCTAGGGAAACAAGTACTGGGGTACCTCGGTACCCATTAACTATTTTCACAAAGAGTGAATATAAATAAACTGATATGTACAGAATCTGATTGAACTATTGAACGGATATAAGTGGAAGCCTCACCTCCCCTATATATATATATACAAAAAATAAAAGTTCATCCTTTATTTTTCCATTCAATATATGTGTGTCATATTATACAATGTGTAAACTATAGCAAGCTCTTAGGAAGCAACAGCTGATGGCAGTTTTCTTGTAGTACAGATTAGTAGTATTATGCTATTGGGCTAACGTCTGTTTGCATTGCACCTTCCATTAAGATGTGTCATTCCAATGTAGTTTACACATAAAGCCATCACACTGGATAAAGGTCTGGTACAGAAAGGAAGGACAAATTCTGCCCCCTTTTCCGAACCACCCAGGCTGCTTGTCTTCATAACAGGCTGGTTTACATATTAAGGCGGTCTTATCTTATTCACCCCTTTAAAATTGATTTCAAATAATGTTATGAATGTATAAGAATTTTAATACCCAGCTAGACCTTTATCCATCCATTGGAAAGGCAGGCAGTAAGCATGTGGCTCTCATTCCCATCCCAAACCAGGTTCTATGGCTTCCCTAAAACATTGAGGGGTTAAGGGACAGGACCTCCTCCGCACATACTCCAAAACATGTGGGAGTTTGGTGGGAGACTTGTTGTGAAACGTGGAATTCCTCCTACAAAAGGCTTTTTGATATTTGCCTCCTTATCTAGAGAACTGAGTACTGGGGTACATTGTTAACCATTACCAATTCTCACAAAGGGCCTTATTTATTAAAGCTCTCCAAGGCTGGAGAGAATACACTTTCAGAAGTGAAGCTGGATGATCCAAAAAACATGGAATGGATTTTTAAAAATCATTTGCTAAAAAACATTTCGAATCCTGGACCACATCCATTACAGGTTTGCTGGATCGCCCAGCTTCACTGATGAAAGTGTATCCTCTCCAGCCTTGGAGAGCTTTTATAAATCAGGGGCATTGAATGAATGTAAAGAAACAAACTGACACAGCATAAAAGTACAAAAAAAAAATAAAAACACATACTGTTATTTAAACAATGTTTAATTATGTCGTAGAAGTAAATCTGTCATTAATCACTTTTTCCAATATTGTATACCCCTTGCCAATCACGGTGACTCGTTGCACTCCGACTGCTAATTGACAGATACCCCGTGCTGCTAAACAGAGGGATTTCTCTATGTCTAGGAAAGGCATGAGGTCTTGTATGGTACAAGAAGGGAGATGAGGGGCACAATTGTTGCCCCCTCTTTTTCTAGCCATCAAAGCTTCTTGTCTTGATTCTTTGTTCATTCAGCTAATACAAACAGTGCATCCTCAATCATAATAATAATTAGTTTTTGTGTATTTTCAAGCTATACAAAGACCCCAATTGTATGGTCTTTTATAATATTTTTTATCATAGATTTTTGCCTTAAAAAGATTCATCTCCAAGAGGGAGGGAGGGAGATTCATCTTTGATGAATTCTAAAGATATTTTGCCGAACTCATGATGATACACGGGCAGATTTACTTATCACTTATTGTCACACAGTAATTGTCTTGTTCATTTTAAACCAGTAAATCATGTAAAACTATACCCTATTATCCATAAAACAAAATGTAAAATCCATGCTTTTGACTTGGCAGGATACTGAAGGAAGACAATGGACTTTGGATACAAAACTGAAGATGCATCCAGCTGTTTATTTCTCCACCACAACAACCTATTCAGAGTGATAATATGTTTTAGTATTTTGTTTTTCTAAATCTCTTTTTCTCCCCCTTGAAAACAAGAGATATCAGATGCAGCTTGTCGCAGTGATTGCTAGGTAAATTGTGTTCTCCGCTTGATAGAACTGTGGAATTGCTGTTAGTAGGACACGTTGTTTTTCTAAGCTTACCTTGTAAAAATCAGCTGTTGGAGAGGTAAGAAGAGTTTATACTACAAAGGTTCCATTAACATGCTGCGGAGATGTGAGAAATAGTAAAATAGCTTCTTAGAAACCGTACAAAAGAGGTATGGAATATTACACACATCGTAGATGTAGAAGCATAGGCTATACAAGGTCTTTACAAAGGGACATAAAAAAAAAAAATCTTTACATTTACTAAGTCAGTGAGTCAATTTACTGTAGTGGATTGTCATTACTAAGTAGGTTTAGGAAAATTGGAAGAGTGCAGTTGATTGTGGCAGCTTCCAATGTAACAATTCTTCTTGTTTTATTTTTTTATTACAATAAAAATGTTACATTAATGTCACGAGTGGCAGATTTCCTTGTCCATTTTTTCTGCATTTTTGGGCATTATATTACAGTTATTTCCATTTATAATTAGGATTATAACAGCCTTATATTTCTAATTATTGCAATACATACAGGTTATTCAGGATCATTGGGCATTATATTACAGTTATTTCCATTTATAATTAGGATTATAACAGCCTTATATTTCTAATTATTGCAATACATACAGGTTATTCAGGATCATTGTTCAAGTTCAACAAAAGTAGCATTTAAAGATGATGGCAGTGTTAGATGTTATTATCCTGTAACATGGATGTTTGTAATTCGTTTATTGCCCTATGGTCTGCTTTGTTAAATTGAGCGAGGCAAGAAAGATATCCTATGAACTGATGACCCATGGACACAAGTAAACAGAACAGCATAATTATTAAATATTAAAAAATATGATTTTCAAGAGTTTCTAAATATTAAATAACATAAAAATGACCTTTTTTATAATGTGGCATCTGAAAAACAAACTACAGGTGAATACTGAATGGTCATGCAATGGTAATGGACATACAGTATATGGCCAAACGTTTATGAAGGTCTGATCAATGAACATAGACTGTATAGTCTTGCTGGGCATCCTATTTCAAAACAAAAAAGACAATATTATGGACTTGGTCCCACTTTGTGTCCGCTTTTTAGGTAGGCATTGTACAAGATTTTGTGTGTTGGTGGAGATATGTATTTATATAACCAAAGTCAGCTGTTGATGTTGACGTTACATTTCATGACATAGGTGTTCATTAGGGTTGAGCTCACGGTTCTGTAGAGATCACTCAAGTTCTTCTAAACCAAAGTCATCAATCCATTACTTCATGGAGCTTGCTTTGTGCACATAGTAAGTACACAGTCATGCTGGAACAGAAAAGGGACCCTCAAATGAGGGTTCAAAGTGCACTTCTTTTTATGTACCCTTCCCCGATCACCAAAACTTATTGAAGGGTGGTCCATATACTTTTGGCCATATACTGTATGTTCAGAGTTCTTTTATTAAACATAAAATGTTTCAATTAATACCCTTTTTCCAAACAGAAGTTATGCAGTATGTTTTGTAACCACAAATGGACTTGGCAAAATGGGTTCTGGACCATAGGAGAGCTTCTATCAAGCCCAACCAAAGGTCAAAGTGCTTATCAAGGGGCAATAACCTGGCTTAGTCCAACAGGAGAATTTACGTCCAGTGGTTAGCACTGTGCAGTAGGAGGGCATTTAATGGCTTGTTTGTTCTTTAAGACGCAATTAGATATTGGTAACTTAATGTTGTATTCAGGATCTTGAGCAGTCTTGGAAAAGGTCACAATGGAGACCATGTCCTCTCCGATGTCCACCTGAGTCCTCCAACGCCTACAAATAAGAAGCTTTTTGAGCGCCCTTTGGAAGTCTCGGTTGAGAAACGCATACAACATGGGGTTGATGGTAGAATTGCAATACCCCAACCATGTAATGTACTTAAAGGCATTCACCAGAACTCCACTGGTGGAACTGGTGCCCTTTGCAGCTATCCAAACATTCAGGACAAAGTATGGAAGCCAACACATTACAAATACAGAGATAATAATACTCATGGTCCTTGTGGCTTTATTTTCCAGTTGCAAGTTGTTTTGGCGCTTGCTGTTTGGATGATAATGAAGGTCCAGTGTCTGGGACACGATTCGAGTGGCTTTTAATCTGGAAGCTCTGTAGATGAAGAAATACATACTGCACATGATCATGAAGGGAATGTAGAAAGCCAGGGAGGAGGCAACGATAGCAAAAGTCCAGTTGGTCACAAAGATGCACTCCTTTGCATTGTCAAAATCAATCCCAGGGATCTCATTCCAGCCTTGCATGACGGGAAGGAAAGATATCAATGAAGAGTATACCCATATTGTTACTGTCATGATGATACACCTATGAAGAGGTATAAAATATTGTAAGAATACAGTATGGAAACTGCCTTAAATAATAAAAGTTCAGACACTGTAAGTTCTACGTTTCAAAAGAAGAATAATGTAGTCCTTGGGTAAAGTATAAAGCATATTTAGAAACAAGCCCAAAATACACACATACAGTACATAGTACTCTTAGGATCCCCCCCCCCCCCCACTGCTGTGCTTTTTGGCATCAAGGGGATGATAATGCAATTCTAAGCTTGGTCTTGGAAAAACACACTTGGTCCTACTGACCTTTCTCCTACTTGATCTTTCGGTTATAGTACAGTGCACTTGGTGCCACTGACCCAACTTCAGCTCTTTGGATCACTGAACCCATTAGTGCTCATCTCCATTTTAGAACTCTCAAATCCTATTATTCAGGCTGAGGAAAAAAGATCAAGCAACATTTTTTTGCTCAGGTTGCCAGTGTGGAGGGCAAGGGAGATAACTGCAGTCAGAGAAATTCTGTACCTCTTCAATAGTAATAAGTAAATGATAGACATGAAGAATTAAAGTATCAAAATAAAAATAAAAAATGTAAAGAAAATGCAAAAGCATCTACCCCACACACACATACAGCTAAAGTGGATTCTTTATTGGAACACCTGGACTTGTTTAAGTGATTATAGTGAGTGCAGATCCTGACATTCCAGAATCAGTCCAAAAAGGACAGTAAAATAATATCCTAAAAATTCAATACTGGTAGGAATCTGAAACAAAGTTTGTTAAAAATCCTTGTAATGTACAGAAATCACCCAGAGGGGGTTGTTTTTTGTACATTTTGCAAATACTATATAAAATAGATTCAATAATAAGTATAATATTTGTAATATTAGTATTTAACTATATAAATAGAATGGACCCACTGAGCATTCATGGGTATCTTGTACCATTGTGCCTGACCGGTAGGAGATATATGTAAATGGTAAAAATGGAATCACCTGAAAAGGATTTGGATACCCCACCACAACCATGTATGTACACATTTCTCTATTGAGTTCTAAGAGCCTAAAAAATATAAATTTTTGTTTTAAATGTTTTCACAAGGAATCTCATCCCATTACATATTAATCGATAGACATAGTAAACATTACTCTGAGTGATGCCTTAATGTCTTTTATGACAGTATGTTATTAGGACAAGGTTCTTGCCGGTTTATAATGGTGCCTGTTTATCCTCTTTTTTTTCTGCTACCAGTTCTACCTTGTTTGAAGTCAAGGCAGCAGCATTCACAACATAAGTTATCAGTGGCTAATCCCTTCATTGGTACAAGGCAAGCGTGTCAGAGCTTGGTTAGATAAAACATAAATAATGTACGCAGGGGATGAGTGGTTACTAAAGAAACTGCATTCCAACCTTCTACCCGCTAGCTCATTTTTTAGTAGCATCAAAAAGACTACAACTTGACATTTTTGATGATAGATAGTGGAGGAGAGAAGATTGGAATGAAACATGATCTATCTATCTGTCCATCCGTCTATCTATCGTCTATCTATCTATCTATCTATCTATCTATCTATCTATCTATCTTTATCTCTGTAGCTACAGGCCAATCTAATATTCTCCTGAAGGGCTCCAGTATGGCTTGTTATAAGAAAGCTTCCTTACTAATCAGCTTCCTTACTACCCTTGGGCATCATCATGATGTCCCACGCTTCTCTCCCCATGGACAGTCTTCAATCTTCTGGGAAGGTTTAAAATTATTGAGTGTGCATGTAGGTATTTGTACCCACCGAACCACTAAAAATAGATGTGAAGATTTGGGTTACAACCTGGCTTGTTCAATAGGTTGAGGTCAGGGCTTTATGCAAGCCAACTCAAGTTCCTCTACAATAAACTCATCAAACCATGACTTCTTGGAGTAGGCTTTGGGCGCAGGGCATTCAGTATGTTAGAATTCAGGCTAAACAGTACTATTTGTAGCATGTAAATATAAGCAGCATAGAGAAGTGACCAAAGTATGCAATCTATGAACAGCAATGGACATCCAAGATTTACTGCACATCCATCCAGATATAGAGTAATTATCTCCATGGACTGTGCACAAGGAATGCTTTTTATTTAAACCCTTATACTGTTCCATGTCTATTGATGGCCAAGGCACATCCCATCTACATTAGTCAAAGATAAAAAAAAATGCACTTACCTGCGACGTGACATCCTTTTGGGATAATGGTACGGAGTAACCACTGAACAGTATCTGTCCAGACTAATGAAGCAAAGGGTGACGATGGATGCCGTACAGAACATGACATCAAATGAGATCCAAACTTTACAGAATTGCTTTCCAAATAGCCACATCCCGGTCACCTCGTAGATTATACTGCAAGACAAAAACATCGGACACAGCATGTTACAAAGTTGTGCACCTAGATTAGGATAAAATAGATTTATTTTTTTTTCATTTAGGTTTAACTTTTTACAGTATTTTTCCGATAGTATTATTAGATCACTGATTGCTTTACACACGTCAGTGTACACACACTAGATTACTGTCGCCCAAGACAAGAACATGTAATATATTTCTACACCTGCATGAGGAGCTTATTTAGCTGGACTATAGAGTAGGACTGACCACAGAACATGCATGAATCTGGTCCAGAAGATTTGGACAATTGGCTTTATAGCCTTTAGTAGTGTTATCTTGCTGGACTGGGGGAAGATAAGTATGAAACGGAGAGGAGTTGTTCTTGGAGGCAGGGTAGCTTCAATATAGTGTATGTGTAAAAATATAGGAGTAAATGGCCGGGTGCAGTACCTAAGTGCCTGAAGAAGGGTAGCAGGGTGAGCTGAGCTGCTGAGAGAATGGTTTTTCAAGATTTAATGTAAAATTTGAGATAAAATTGCTCCACATTTCCTGCACCTAGAGAGGACAGTAAGGGCTTGTTAAAAAAATGATAAAAATAAAAATGATACCACCAGTCCAGAGTGTTCAAATTGACTATAATTAAATCCTAGGGAGCTACATCATGCAAATCTCAACACTATTAAATGATAATATTTGCATATTGTAGCTCGCCATGAACCAGTGACTTTGTGAACTTCCCTTGTTCTGTATATGTGTCTGTTAGCACTGGGTAAACAGAAAGGAATAGGTGGGTGCAGGTAACTCATCTGAAAAAACATTTAAAGTTTGTGATTTTATTTTTCTCCCTAACCAGTTTGAAACATTTCCATTACTTACAGATGTGCATCAATGCTTGCAAGACCTGGACTCTTTGTAAATTACCTGGCATACAGCTAACTCCTCTTTCCCTGCAATCTAAGTAATAGTAGTTTGTGAGAGCTCTATAGAAATCTTAGTTTTCAATCTTCATCAATACAATCATATGACGTGGATGAAGACAGGAGAGATGGTGCCATTATTCATGTGCTCAGCATGCACAATACAGCTGTGGTTCTGCACACAGTGTGTAACTATAATGACTGCATTATGTTTTGGAATCCCAGAGCTGTGAGGCTTTATATGAAAGTAAAAAGACGTTAACAGAATGCCATCCAGACAATATCAAAATTCTGTCAGATACATTAAAGAGGGAACATAGGAAAAAAAGGAAAGATATATTATAGTGTAAAAACATCTTTAGAGTTAGTTTTCTTGTAGCAGTGCAATGATATATTATTCTATTATGATATATAAGAAGACTAAATCAGTTTTCATTAAGATTCTGGAGTACTTGGGCAACTTGACAACTACTCTTCTAGTATATAGAATGTAGAGAGAAGAGCACCAGACCTTTTTTTGTCTTTTTATGCCTAGATATACTGTAGCTCATTATATTTAGTGTTTACTAAAATCCATTTTTGGGATTGTTGCCATGTCACTAGCTCCAGTCACTAGTTAGGAAGCCAGTGAAACCTCTTCCATTACTCGGGTTCACAATTAGGGCCCATTCATGCTAGGCTGAGGAATATTTGAAAACACACATGTGCTGTCTTGCTCCCTGGAGAACATTGTGTTATGGCAGCCTATTTATTTAAAATATTACATGCAGTGCCTATAAAACTGCTCACCTTCAGTACAGATCAAGTGAATCAAATTTATATCACCATTGGCTGGATTTCCCCTATATTTCCTGCCCTATCAGTGACACATCATGCAACACTCCCCAACACTATTTTGCATAGATGCGCATTGCCGAAGAAGGCCCAAAATACTAATCAATATTTGGTGTCAGTAGAGGGCCCTCGATTGATGACCCAATCTGTGCCAATTTTTTTTCAGACTTGAGTATTCCCCTTCTTACTAGATTTTTCAGTGTCGTTCTCTACTCATAAACCAGAACGTCCACTGCCTACGGAAATTCTAGTATTTGACAGCAGAATGACGAAGCGTGGTGCTTAACGCATTTATACCCAATCATTGAAATCTCATATACGTTTTAACATGTTAATGGAACTTCAAATCATTTTTAATACTTTCAATACAATACAAACTAAAAAAAATCTGCTGATCCAGGCCATGGTACTCATGTTCCCTAAATCCATCGATTTGCCTTGTCTTTCACCCTGTTGCATGGGTCTCTAATGGAGGCTTGGAAAGGCCATGTCAACATCTAGGCATGGTCAACTGTCAGCAACAGGGCACCCAAATCTGAGAAATGACACACAGCCATTGCAAGACATATTGAGATCAGTAATTTAACTGAAGGAGAACAACATCAATGAAATGCAACAAAGAATTAGAAAAGGTAAAATATTTTATTTCATGAAAAAACTTTACATCCACCTTATTCTTCCCCTACGTACAGAAGTCCATCTGTTCTTCATCTTCTGCCATTGTAGACCTATATGTTAATAGTCATGTTATTTTCTCAGTAATTTAGCCCCAGATAACCGCACCATCTCACTGACACAGAATGCAGAATGTGATCTTTCTTGTTGGGGTTTAAATTTATTTTCATGTTCTGTATAAAGCCTTGGTTAGGATTCAGGATAGCCCACATCTGAAGAGCAAATTATTGCAGGAACCAGAAGATGTGTTTAAATTTGAGAAAACCTGATGGACACGGGATAAAGTTTATCTTTCTGTTGACAAAAGAACATTTTTACAATAAAGCTTTATAGTTTAGGTCCATGTTAATCTAAAGGTTTTATGTGATGAATCAGGACAGGACTTCTACTATCTGTTAGCTGGATACAAATACGGACACAGTGAAAGGTTTTTTTTTTTTTTACATGTCCCGAAATGCTTCATTATCTCTTTGTATTCCTTTCTCTAATCTATACCACACCTCATATAAAGGATCATTAACTTTTTTAATGCGGCAGAAATTCTAACGCATCACTGACTATATGTCTCTCCTGGACCCCGCCGTTTCATTTTTTATTACCGCTGCTACTTATCTGCACGGCTGAATTCTTAGTCACCTGTGCCTCATAGTCATGTAGAGGTCTTCTATTTATTCACTGTTATTCCCTACTGTAAAATAATAAAACTGCCAACAATAAATAATAAGGGATATCATTCATTTATTTCCTTTACACGCTTACACTATATAAACATAATAACCACATAAACTACAAATAAATAGCTAAAGGTAGCTGTTACCAGAAAGTACATCTAGACTGGTCTGTGCCAGACATAAACTCTGTGCGGGATAATATCAAATGACACAGCCATATAAAATATATATTTACACCATAGCAGTTGACAAATACCTCCAAACCAAGTGTGTGACCAACAGTATGCATTCAGGTATGTAATAGCTTTTACATAGCGCAAAGAACAATCTGTCATACACTGAGAATTCCAGAAATTTTATTTACTGTGGTGCCAATCGGGCTATTTGCATGTTGAAAAGTTCAGACAGAAAAAATTACCAAAGAGAGCAGAGACTCATCTATTGGGTTTAAAGGAACATAAGGTCTTTGAAATATTTTTGGGTATATATAGTTTTATGAATTTAAAGGTATATTCTGAGCAAACATCTTTTTTTAACTTTATTCAGGCTCTCTTGTAATTATTAAACCCTTATACAGCCAGGAAAGTGACTTCAAAGGCCCACTTTACAAAATAAAGTTTCAGGCATGTGGTTATTGCACCTTGATGTTCCTCCTGCGATAACCCAATTTACCAGCCTGATGGCAAAAAGTGGCAATCCTGGTATCCCCTGTGTGTACAAGGTAAGAATGAAATCCTACACGCCTGTGGGGGAATTACGTCCTACCAGCATGGTCAAGGTAAGGAGGTCTAGGAAGATGGCGGCTCGCCGTGATGGAATGGATAAAATTCAGTGTGCATTCAATCTCATCCCAACCCTTACCAGTGAATTTAGTGGACTCATTGACATTCATATACCTTCTCTCTGTGTACCTATATACCTGATTGATTTTATTTACTGCCTGCAGTTGCTCTTTAATAACACCTTTTTTACTTTATACTCCCTTCACACAAACAGGATAATGACATATTAAGGCTGTAATTGTAGAATAAATATATTCCCCATCCAAATAATTTACAGCGTGTTTGTTTATAGACACCGGGACTTTCAATCATGGCTATTGAGGAATGCACTATAGTAATAAATCCACTGTATGGGACATAAAATATAAGCCTGCTCTTATTGTCACAGGTCCCCGGTCTGCCATAAATCTTCTGGAAGGAGAGACACGCATTCTGAGCTGCACCATTTACTTTAACTTCACATTGAAATGACTCAATTCATTCTGTACTGTGAGCAGCTAATGTGCTCAGCTAACCTTACCATCCAGGTAGAGAGGAACTGGCAGCAGGAATTTCTCTGAATTGGCTGATCAAACACATTTTGAAAAAAAAGTAAATTCACATAGATCCCATTTATAAAGGGGCAACAAGAAAATGATAATATTTACTGAGAAACCCCCCATTGTTGGAAGATCGCCTCTTTCACTATTGCCATATTTATAAAGTGATAATCAGCCTGATTCATAGTTCACCAGAAAGCATTCGCTGCTTTGAAATTGGAGAATGCCATAGGGGCACCCAATCTAGTTTTGTTTTAAAATCTTTGAAATATTTTGAAATTTCAGCTATTAGGCAATCCCACTGCCCCTCTTCCAAAAGTTCCATATATATATATGTCAAATAAAATCAAAATATAAACGGACTCTAATATAGATATATAAGGCACAAGTGCGTCTGTCACTGCTAACATTCAAAACAGTAATTATAAAAAAATGCCAATAAAATTATTATATGTTGGGACCTTTTAAAAGGGTTGACCTTAGTATGTATATCAAAATTGTAAAGTTTCCAGATGCTGATTCTGGTGATATTGTTGGTAAATACCCAATCTTCTAGCTGAATGATTCGTTACCTTCCACATTTTAGGAATGTTTCCTAACATATAATAGAGAAAAGGGGCCAATTACAAATAAAGGGTATCCTATACGTCAACTAATGAGACTGGCATTCAATAAGGAGGGTTTTTAAAAATAGGTAAAAATCCAGAGATTTGGGGAGAGGAGAGAGAAACCATTTGTTAGTAATGGGAAAAGTCAGTGAGGCCTAGCCCAGCCTTGCTCCGGGCCTGACCCACTCCAGGGCCTTTGTTGATAATGAGTCCTGTGAACAAGAGAGGTGGCCTTCCTATATTTGCTAAATTGGAGTTTGTGGATGTTCTGTCAAGAGAAGGGGCTTTCTTATCCAAGCAAGTACTAGACCAGGGTCTGGGTAGCTGTGGGGGTGCACTGAAGTGAAAAGCAATGCCTCAGTAAATCAAAGAGAAGAATTAGGATTTGCAGGAGGTTTAGTCTACGTCCTGGTGCCTGACCCCTCTAAACTTTTTAGATTGGCTCAGTCTGTTTAAATTCTTTCCCCCTTTTTGGAGGTTAAAGTATTTTTGTATTTCCTAGGTGGTCATGATGGGTCACTTGCTCTAAAATGTCTTGTGCATTACTGTATCCACCAGTAGATGGCACTGTGTCCTCATGTAAAGTATGCAACCAACTCTTTAATTTCAAATGGCAAGGTTTGTTACACACTTTACATAAGGACACAGTGCCATCTACTGGGGTCAACTAAGTAAATAAACGGAGGTTGTTTTTCTAATGACATTTTAATGGCAAAAAAAAAATCTTGGTTTATACCTACTTAAATACTGTATATAGTACATAGAAACATATCTTTTTTTTTTTACCAAAGGTGGGTCTGGTGATATCATGGTGTCTGCCTTTTATCCCTCGGCAGAGCTAATGGTCCCAAACAACATTGACATCTTGCCCTGCTATTATACGTATTAAAAACGAATCCCTTCATCTGGGGGGATGATGTTCCTATTCTTCAATATAGATGACAAAAAAAATTATATATATTTTAATAAATATATAATAAAAACTTTGAATTCCTGTTCTTTTGCAACAGCTTACCTTATGCACCATGTCCTTATGCTTTACAGATTGCATTGCCGCTACAATATTTGTGGTTTGTTTCCGCCAGCTGTACCTAATAAACTGGCACAGAGTGCAGAACCAACAAACCGTACTGCAATACCAATTACAAATTCACAAAGTGTATTTTGTGGGGCAAAATTTGACAATTACATCCAGTACTGGGGTGTCTGAATGTTATTATCAACTTGATTAAATATAACTTGTAGTTCTAGTTTTTATTTAATAATGATTTATAATGACAGGAAAATAAATGATTTCACTGTAATAATTATTGTAATGATTAATTAATGGTGTGCCTTGCAGGAACATTTATCATTGGTTTATTTTTAATACAAAGCTGTGTTCTAGCTGCAGGATGTAGTCACCACAAGTTAACACTTTCATAATCACACAGGCTCCATAGAGGAAGGGCAAATGTGAATAATAATAAACAGGTGAGATTTTAGGGTCACCAGGTATTATAAATTTAATAAAATCTTCATTTTTAAACATACTTTTAATGACTTTTGAAATATTAACATGTTAAAGCAGATCTTTCACCCTGTTCCAACTTTATCCCATTTCCTTTCCCTCCACAACTGAACAACTATTATGGAGAAGAGAAGGACCTCCTGCATAGACTTAACCTTTATCTGCTTTTCTCCTTAAAAGTGGGGTTGGCAAACTCTGGCTTTTAGACCAGATACGGCCTAGCCGGTAGTTCGTCCTGGCCTAACGGCCCCTGGCCGATCTGGCTAATGCCGGCCGGCAACCTGCAGCTCCTGAGCCGTGGGTTGCCAGTCGGATCAGCCAAGGGGCATCAGAAACGTTGATATTCCACCCCTGTGGTAAATAGGGAAAGCTCCCTGAAGGTAAATCCTTCTCCTCCGCAATGCACACAGAGGAGAGGAATTTCACTTCAGGGGGCATTCCCTGGTGGTGCGTGGAACCATTAGGGCGGGTCCAGCCTAGTGTGCTCCCACCCACCCCATAAATGGCCTAGTGGCCAAAACACTGTGCCGACTCCTGCCCTAGAAGAACATAACCATCTTTTTTTTTAATTTAAGGTCACCATTTACCACTCCTGTCCTGAGATGCATGTAAATCCTGATGCCTGTGTAGTTCTTGGTGTGTTGTTATGTCTTGATCAGCCTCTCATCTCTACAAAGTTACAATGCTGCAGTTTGATCATTGTGAAAGAGAGGAATGGGGAAAATATTCCTTCCTTTCTACATATTCTACATTCATAATTCCTCAATCTAAATATATACAGCAGGCTTCCCACACACAGCCGCTCTCCAGGGTCCTGCTAATGGAGCTGGCCGAGGTGCTGAATCGATCATTTCAATGCATGTCACATAACCACCGGTAGTGGCATAAACTCCATTCTCTGCATTCATGTAAATATAATTAAGGACAGTGTCCCATCCTAGCTGGTTACATATATTAGATTCATTAGGTTGGTGAAGGCTTCTAGACATTTATTTTCTGTTTTATTAAAGGACCACTTCACTCAAACCTGTTATTTTGCAATTATGTGTTAAAAGCCAAGGCCAAAGACATGGGGGCCTATTAAATCTTTCAATGCATCCAGTAGCGAGATATGTCCTCCAGAATTACCAGATCTGAGTAACTGCTATGACCATAGCAAGTCCAATGACATGGAGGCCTATTAAATTTTTCATGGTTTCCAGTGGTATATGCCTAGCAGGATTCTCCAATCAAAGTAGCTGCCATGGCCACTG
Organism: Pyxicephalus adspersus; assembly: GCF_032062135.1. Classification (NCBI taxonomy): domain Eukaryota; kingdom Metazoa; phylum Chordata; class Amphibia; order Anura; family Pyxicephalidae; genus Pyxicephalus; species Pyxicephalus adspersus. Next base: position 143,865,413 of record NC_092860.1, on the reverse strand, counting down.
CAAGTCAAATGATATGGAGAGTAGTTACGAATACTAACCTTTGTACCATATGCCGTTCTTACTGACACCACCATCTGTCCCCCTGACTAACCTCTGCTCCCTGTGCTATTCTCAGTGTGACTTCACCTTCCAACTCACGACTAATAACTAACCTATATGACATCCTCACTGTAATATCATCCATTCCTGGACTAATCACTGTACTATCCTCATGGTGATATCATCACCAAATCACAGACTAATTTTGGCAGTGGATTCTATCCTCATGGTAATATCACCATCATATCACCTATTAATATCAGCACCACATACTATCCTTATGCTGCAACAACTATACAGACTAATATTGGCACTAATATCCTCCTTGTGATATCACCAGCTAATCACAGGCTAACCTCTGCACAATTTGCTGTCTTCATGTTGATATCACCATCCAGTCACAGACAAACCAATGCCTCATGTACAAACCCCAGTGGGACATTACCATCCAGTCTTAGACTGTTTACCATGCTGTTTTCATAGTCATGTTCCTGTTACAGACTGATGTCTTCGCTATGTATTGTGCTCATGGTGGTATCACCAGCTAATCACAGATTAACCTTTGAAACATATTCTGACCTCACTGTCACACCAGCATCCATTCATGGAGCATCCTTTACAATATATGTAATCCCTACTGTGACGCAACCATTTAGAATGGTCATAGACCGACCTCCTCAGATTTTTCTGAAATAATGACACACTAAATAGAATGTAATTGAGTTACTGCACTGTAATGACTCCTGTGTACATGGGGTTTCCTAATATAGCTCAAAAACATCTTGGTAGGTTTATTGGCTTCCCCCCCAAAATTGACAGTATTACTGTGTGTGGTAGACACATTAAGTTGTGAGCTAATAGGGACATGACTATGAACTCTTCAAATCTCTGTGCAATAACATTGTAGCAACTCAATGCATTTAGTTATGTAGACATTGTCAAGACGACCTGATGAAGTTCAATCTGAGCATCAGAATTGGGAGGAAAGGTGATTTAGGTGATTTGGAACATAACAAGGCTGTTGCTGTTCAGTTGGCTGGTCTTATTATTTCAGAAACTGCTGATCTGCTAGGATTTTCACACACGACCATCTCTGGGGTTTAGAGAGAATAGTCCAAAAAGGGGGAATATCAATTGAGTAGCAGTTGTTTGAGCAAAGAGGTCTTGTTGATTTCAGAGGTCAGATGAGAATGGCCTGACTGGTTGGAGCTGATAAAAAGGCAATGGTAACTCCAATAACCAATCGCTACAAATGAGTTATGCAGAAGAACATACCTGATCGCATGAAGTCAAAGCTTGTAACAAATTGCCCACGGCAGCCGAGACCACTAAAGGTACAACTCCCAAAAGCTAAGAATAACATCTGAGGCTAATATTCTCACAGATTTATCAAAATTGGACAAGAGAAGATTGAAAAAACATTGCCTGGTCTGATATGTCTCCTGACGCGATATTTGGATGGTGGGCTTTAGAATCCTCCATCAACAACATGAAAGCTTGGATTCATCTTGTCTTGTATCCATAGTTCAGGCTGGTGCTGGTGGTATAATGGTTTGGAGGATATCCTCTTGGCACAATTTGGGCCCCTTAGTACCAATTGTTTAAATTCCACTTCTTACATTGTATTGTAATGCCCATATCCATCCTTTTATCACCACTGTGTACTCATCTTCTGATGGCTACTTCCAGCCAGATGGCGTGCAATACAAATACAATACAATACAAATCATCTCATACTTGGTCCTCCAACATGACAATGGTCTCGCTGTACTCAAATGGCCTCCACCAGATCTCAATCCAATATAGCAGCTTTGGGATGTGGCGGAATGGGAGATTAGTTTAATGGATGTACTGCTGAAAAAAATGCAGCAACTGTACAATGCCAACATGTCAGTATGGACAAAAACCCTGAGAAAGGTTTCCAGCACCTTGCTGAATCTACGCCAAGATTTAAGGCAGTTCTGGAGACAAAAGAAGGTCCAACCCGGTACTAGCAAAGTGGCTCTATATATATAATTTACATTTAGAAGGTCTGGGTACACATAAAGGATTTGTATTGCACAGAGATCCTCATGTGTTTAATTTTCTCTCTTAAACAGCACATATTGATTTTGTGTTTCATTTGAGAAAGAGGGTTAATCTCTTTTGTTTAAAGGTTAATAGAATTCAGCTGAAGGTGAATTGTGAGGTGCTGAATAGCACATTTAATCATTTAAAAGCTTAGATATTTACTTTGGAGCTTCTATTCATTTTAATAAAGAAGATGTTGATTTACTTATACCAAACTATCATATACTTAGTTCTCTTTGTTTTTATAACTGCTATAGATCTAGTATGGCCCCCAGGAACTTTGTGAAACTAACTCAAAAACGTCCAAATAGGGAAACTTACTTAGACCAATTTTTGTATTATTTTTAGAACTTGTAGACTTCTAAAAGGCTTCTGAGAAAAAGGCTGCTTCAAAGGAAGTTTCTGCCATATATACAATTCCTGCTTAAAGAACCACTGCTGTTGTAAGATATTCATTCAACAGTTTTACTTTGTTGTAAAAAAAACAAATCATGACACAGAACTATTTTATTTAGCAGCTGAACATTTTGGCATTGTAAGGCTGCTTTCACAATTACAATCTGCGCTGTAAGCTACTCCCATGCACATTGCAAACTGCTGCTCTGCATCCAAGAATGACAAAGTGAACTGCAGACTAACAAGTTTGAATCCCTTTGCTTGTGTTATTATTATTATTATTATTATTATTATTAATAATAAACAGAATTTATATAGCGCCAACATAATATACAGTGCTGTACAACAAATAGGGGTTGCAAATGACAGATGAATACAAACAGAGACACAGGAGTAGAGGACCCTGCATGTGACTTCCATGATCTGCGCTTCAACCACATGCATAAAATTGTTCCCAACCACTTCCATTCAAGTAAAGAAGCACAACTGAGCCTTTGGTACACTGCCATAGTCAATTCTGATATGGGCCTAAAACATACTTTCAAAAATATATATATATAAAAATGAAATTCTAAATAATGACACAGGTTAACAACTAAGTAGGGTAAACGTTATGGAATCACTCAACTCAAGGGAGAAAATATGGAATCACCCTAAAAAATCCAGTTTTTTGTTGCACCTTTTCTGTTTTTTATGACAGCTGGAATTCTTTGAGGCAATGGCCTTGATTTATTAAAGCTCTCCAAGGCTGGAGAGAATAGACTTTCATCAGTGAAGCTGGGTGATCCAGCAAACCTGGAATAGATCACCTAAAATTATTATCTGTTAGCAAATGTTTTTAATTCTGGACCAGATCCATTCCAGATTTGCTGGATCACTCAGCTTCACTGAGAAAAGTGTATTCCCTTCAGCCTTGGAGAGCTTTCATAAATCAGGCCCATTGAATGAATGTAAAGAGAGTACAAAGTTTCACCTTTTTTGTATAGCAGTTGACATATCAGCTTTGCAGGATGGAACATCTCCAAGGACCATTTTTTTCAATTTCCACTATAATATAAACTATAATTTTGCAAATGGTTGAGATCCTAAATTTTAAAATCTGACCATGATACACCACAGATTCATTACCACCATATTTTACATTGACATATATTTTAGATATAGAAATCAGTTTTAAACCTAGGTATGGTTTTCTCTTTTTCCTGAATACAGCACGTCTTATCACTCAGCATGCACAAACTTGACAGTTACTGAAGCGATATATTGTAAAGAAGAAGAAGGGCATGTAAGAAGCTATGTGCAATGGATGACAATCTTACAGAAAAATAAATCTGAAGTGGAGGAGGTGATTATGGAATATAGAATGTGAAACTACTTTCAGTAAAGTGACATAAAGCTAATGCTCACATTCACAGTGTGAAGTATGTGCGGAAACAATAATAATATGACACAATAGCTAATGACACCGCAGGCTTGGTGAGACCAAACAAAGGTTCTTTATTTCATTTTCAGATCACATCTCCTTTTACACTTTTCTGCTTTCTGATTTGTGTTTCATTGTAAAGGAACTAGTCTTGTAAGATGAGATTGTTATATAAGGTTGCAGATAAAAAGACTGACCCTCTGCTTGCTGAAAATCACTTTAATGATAGGTAATAGTGGGCCAGCTTGGCACTTCAGTGAAATGGCATCAAACAAACAGACACCAATTGATGAGATCTTTCCCATTAAAAAAGCTTCACCATCACGCTGCAATTCATGACAACAGAAGTGAAAGACAGCTAGCAATATGCAATCACTGTGTTCAGGGTCCAGTACTCCAATAGCCAATTAATTACAAAGGTGGATTATTTGTCTTTTGCACACTTGTATAGAAAAGAGCTTTTTTTTCAACTAATCTGTTTATAGGTTGAGTGATGAAGGAACAAAACTTCTTTCAGATTTGTATGGCTATCTGGTGCTCTATATTGCAGTAAACAAAAAATCTACCCATTGTTTTGAATGTCATCTGCAAAGAATTGAACTTTCTGGAATATAAGGCTGTCTAGGAAAACCTGTGCCAATGCACCTCATAGTGTTCCATCTGTAGCTTAGAATCATCTAAGGCAGTGCAGCCTCTGACTACTAGTCTCGGAGATTTGGTGATGGCATTGCTGTGCTGCTTGATGTTTTCCTTGCAGGAGGCTCTAACATGAGGAAGTAAAGCTCTGCTTCTACCAAGATGGTCACCTCCACACAGATCGCAGTAAGAAAGTAATGGAAAAAAAGATCAGATAACAGCCAATACTGGTAAACATTCTTAAGGACATGTTCACATATGTACATTGTGATCTTGCATCTCTATAGGGCATACCATCACACATTATAGTGCAATGTGGAGCTATTCATTCTAAAAAGCACCCAAGCTAACTTCTCTAGTGCACCATGCATCCCAAAAATAGTACGTGTGTTTTTTTGGACCACTGGGGAGACTTATCGAGTCCGTTCAAATAATTAGGCTGCCTTAATGCAGCACATAGGAACCTACAGCCATGCATTTGCACTGCAGCACTGTACATATGTATATATATGATCCCTTACCTTCCACCTGTCTTTTCTCTTTTTGTCACAGCCTTCAGAGTTCAGTTCCACTTTATATATCATAAAATGCATCCTAATGTGTCATCAAATACACAATTCTGAAAAACAAGACTGACAATACATTCCATTCCCGTGTGGGGTCTGTAAATAAACTAGTTACAAATGTTCTGTATCTCCGTGAACGGTAATTATTTTCCCGAGTCCAATCTGGGACCTTTTTTCATCCACGTAGATTTTCAAACAATAATCAGTTATTTTTATCCAAACCCCAGTCACCTTGATAAATAATTTACCTCCATCAGAAGGTTTCAGCTGCAGTTGCAATGCCATGGAAAATTTCACCACGATTAGATGTATTTTTTTCCAGAATATAGCAGCACATCCCCCATATGATGAAAGTATTTTACACATCTAAAGCGTGCCTCCTGCAGAGCGGAGGATGGAGGAGCCAGAGAAGTCTGAGACAAGTAGCAGCTGATAAGATTGGTTCAGTATCTTGGGACATTATCAAGATGATTGATGATAAAGGTCTAAATTACTCCCTTTTATCCTTCTGTGTCCACTTTCAAGGTGTTGTTGACCTTAGCAATGTACTCAGATGAAGATTCAACTCATATATTGTGAAAGAAAGCAGCTTTTAGAGCTCCTGTGATTTGGTAGTACATTTACCCCTGAAAATAACATCACCAAGGCCTGAAATACCTTTTAGGTAGGGTTTGAACCTTTCATGGGAGTTCTATCAGCCACCAAACCCCCATCATAAGAAAAAATATGGTTATGCAGTGGGTCAGACTGGACCAGCCTGAGAACCAGAAAAGAACCCTCCAGTGAGCCCCAGTGATATGTTCCCCAACATTGGATATTGTGCTCCATAAGGGGGGTCATAAGAAAACTGTAAAAATAATGCCACTGTGCCATGTAAAGCTATTTGCTGTGCCTCTTTCTCTTTTCCTCCTCCATACATAGACCCTAGTTTAAAGCTAAGGTTTATTCTACTAATATTTTACCTTCCCCTATAATCAACATTCTGATCTTTCATACACTTGTTGGGATGGTGGCTATTTATTGTTAAGTATCCAAATCTGCAAAGTCCTATTGAATAGAAATGAATGGTACCTACCACTTCCTACCACCATATTGCATGTTGAATAAATACATTGGTTCAGATATGAAATATTTACACATTCTGACACTGAAATGTTCCAAACTGTTACAAAAATATTAATGATTATCAATAATAGATCAGTGTAAAATGGTGTATTTCAAAACTAGCTCTATATAGCATTTTTATTTTTTTAAAGATACAATAAAACAATAACAAAAATATAGGAAAAAAACAAAGATTATAAAACAAAATGGAATTAGAAACTGTATAGTGAAAATTGTTGTAACAATAAATGAATTTTAAACCAAACACTCCGTATTGTTGCAGCTCCCAGTTTAGTTTCTGTTGGAACAGACTTTTCAGTCTTTTTAACATGGAAAACCCCCATGCTAATCTATATCACTCTGTCAATAACTTAGTATATCTACAGCTCAGTGGCCCTTACATTGGCAAGCAGTGTGCAGCCCCATTACATTAGCTGTTAGTGTAGAGTTCCTCTTGAAACTGGTGGTAAGCGAATGCTATGTTACATTGCTAGTCAGTGTAGAATGAGCCCCTTAGATTGCCAAATATAGAAGGTTCCCATTACAGTGGTGGTCAATAGGAAGAATGCCAAAGTTTGCCTTTGGAATTTAAGAATGTCTTCCACATTCATATAGCTAAAACGATTAATAACTGGTAACTAGGAGAAAGAAGGAGCTCACTGTTCTCCTTGCAGAAAGTCAAGTTGTACCCAAGGATTTGCAGTGCAAGGATCTCCCTGCTAATATTTCATTTATTTTGAAGATCTGCACATCTTCCTCTCTTGCTGCCTACACATAGAGGATACCATAAACACTTTGTTTTAGGTGAAATAAATAACTAAGCATGTTGTGAAACCCATATCTTCCAACTTTCCCTGATTTGAAGGGGAGTCGCTTTTTTCTTCTTCACTTGTCGCTCTTTGCGGGGGATAAAAAAATGTATAAATAAAAAATGTACAAAAAAAAAAAGTATTATTTCACTTGTGTTATTTTGTAGCAAACTCTTATCTAATATCTAGATTATTCCATGTGATTATTTGAAAAGCTAACGTAAAGAAAAGCAAGATGTGAAAAATACCACTTAGTGAGTTTAATCAATCTTTTTTATGATCTGCAAAATGGGGTATTGGTATGGAGGTGTCTCAATAGCCTACACATGTTGAGCTAAAAAGTTCCCCTTATTACTTATGTCCAAAAGTTGGGTGAAATGGGAAAACCAGTTGTGATCACGTCTCCGGAGAGCGAGGTGGCCTGAGTCAGACTGCTTCTATCTCATCCCTTTTGTGTAGACATTACCATGAACACTTGGATGAAACACAATATTGTCTTGTATGTAAAAGTTACTTAGTACTACATTGAATGTGCTGTAGGTGGTATTCTCATTTGGGTTACCCTGTGGTTTCTCTTATTAAACTCAGGTAAACTGCATTTTATCCAAATAAACCTTATGGCATAACAATGCGAATAAACACTTGGTCAGGGTCAATGCATTGTCTTTGACCGGTTGGCATGTAATTATTTTAATAATGTGTGAGTCACAAAGTTATGTACGGTGCAGCCTTCATTCATTTACATGCTGGCTGCTGAACAGATGAAGAAAATGACGGGAATGTTTTCTGCATATATTTTAAACACATTACAGAGATTCCCAGGACATCTGTATTTTATCAGTAATACATTTAAATGCCAATTACTGTACTTATCATGTTTTATTATCACCTAAAATATGCAGAATACTTAATGGTTTTGGCCTGCAACTGGCCTTTACATGAACTCAAATCAGATAACTTGTTTAGCATTGAGAAAATGAGGATATGACACATTAAATCCAACTATACACACATTAGATGACAGATAGAAAGATTCAAAAATGCTAGAAAGATCTTTTTTTATTTCCTGATTATTACCTCCTTATTTTGTTAGTTGACAGAGTTTAAATATTGCATATCTTTAGAATCAAGACCATTGGCTTTGGTTCGCTTTAGGCTTTTCACTTGGCAATGGTTTTTTCACATTGAATAATAAATTAGCTGAAACACTGCAGACTACAAAATTCATATTTCTATATAAATTTAAAGAATCAGTAATTCTTCAAGCAGATCATACCAAAGAAACCAGACCATGCCATCAAAAATGCCAAAGCAAGACCAGACTGACAGAAGAAAGAATTCTTCACCAAATGCAAAAGTGGTTTCAATCCTAATGCCATGGTTAACCAGTCAAAAATAACTCCATGCCCAATGAAATTTTGACATACTACACAAATATTGATCGATTATGATTGATATAGAGCATTTTTGAATTATTTTTTGATTGCTTGCAGTGCAAGACCAGAGGTCCACATTTTTGTGATGATGTGTATGCCCACATTCTGCTGATGAAGAGCTGAGGAATCACCTGCTTAATGGCCATGGAAGAAATATATTGTTCCTCTGTGTTCAATCATCTCCCAGTGAAACAAGCATTATCCACATTCCTGGGGGGCATTGTAAATTATTTTATTCATGGCCAGTGTTTACTTTTATTATCTGAATTTATTGCCTGGTTTTTGAAAGCAACTCAATATACGATAAGGTCAATAATACGAATGAGACAATATGGAGGTAATGGTTTTCAAGCAGCGTACTTCAAATGACTGTTCGTGTTTAACACTCTGATGATTGTGAATGCCATAGCCTACAAATGTAATCAAAGGTGTGTATTACACCCCAGTAGGCACTTTTGATGTAGTATTGCACAGTAGTCACTAGGAGCCGCTGCTGCTTCATGTAAGTCTATAGTCACAGTACAAGTGTAACACGCTAAATAAAAGTTTTTTGGTGGCTTTGCACCTCTTTGAAAGGCTAGTGTTGAGGCTTCAGGCTGGTGTCCATTATTCAGTTTGATATGGTTCTGAGATCATTCAGAATGTAATGACTGGGGCAATAAACTTGCAACTGATATCTGTTTCAAGTAGCAATTCAAATTTGCTTCAAAAAGTGGCAACAAGTAATGCATTCAAGCAAATGGAGATTACAATCACCAATTTAAGTACATTGTAGTATAGAAATCAATCACAAACTACCTTCCATTATTGGGGTTCTAGGAAAGTGGCAAAGTTGCCACTTTTTGATAAATAAGCCCATAACAGAAGGACCTCAAGCACTGAAACCCTTACTTATATCACTAAAACATGTGTTTCTGTTTACTGTTTAATATACTGTCACATCCTGCCCCACTGACCAGAGAAAAGACAACATATTCTACATTTGTGCACAGGAGAACTATTAGCAGCAAATATCAATATTTTAGTTGCTCTGTAGATGATGCAGGGTTGCAGAACTAATAAAATATATGATATTTTCCAACTTTACTTTTCCAACCAAATTCTGGTTTTGTTATCAAAACACATGAATTGTTCCTTCACATCTTCTACTCATATCTTCAACCTTTAAGTATCTTGGTAACCGCATGATGCAGAATGTATACATTTTCCAATAACTTGTTATAATCCAGCCACTGTGCATCTTTATTTTATTACAACAACTTTGGCTAAGAATGAAAGCACTTGTGGATTGTTGAGGACAATTAATAAACATTACATTACATTCTCAGGTTGCAAGTCATTTGCTATTATTTTGTATGTTCCTGTTAATCCTGCTAATCCCCAGTCCTTATTAGTCCTAGGTTTGGGTTGACAACTCTATCACGCTATCTCTAATTGAAAATGCTTTGCACTTTGCTTTGCACCCAACACTTTATACCAGGGCTGCCATCATAGGGGGACAAGGGGTACTTCTGTACCAGGCCCCAACAAAAGGACTCAAACTATTAAACATAGAGGAGGGGTGCCCAGGAAGTTTACCTTGTATGAAGCACAGAACGTCTAACAATGGTCCTGCCTCCCCCTTCTCATTGAAGTGATAATTATAACAGCACGAGTTTGGATTGACCCCTACATCTCCTTCAACCCACCTTTATATCAAACCTCTCTGAAAATCGCTGTCCTGTTTGTGAGGCAAAGAACACAAAGCAAGGGCTGGATTTCTTACAAGGCCACCTAGCCCATGGCCTAGGGTGGCATGACTGGAGGACGGCATTACAGCACCTTTATGTAAAACCCCATGTATTCACCTTTCTCTCTCCTAGACTTTTTCCTCTCTCTACCCCCAACTCTTTCCCCTCTCCCTCCCTTCCTCTTCCCCTCTTTCTTCTTTCTCCCTCCCTGTCTCCTTTATCCCACTATCTCTTCCTCTCTCTCCTCATCTCCTTTTCTCTTTCTCCTTTCTATCTCTTCCTCTCTTGCCTCCCCTAGTCTCTTTTCCCCTTTTCTCTACACCTCTATTTCTGGAATGCTCTTTCCTCTCTTTTACCTCTTCCTCCCTCTCCCTACTCTCCTCTCCTTGTTTCTTTCTTTTTCTCTCTTTTACACTCCTCTTCCACTCTTTTTTTATTTCTCTCCCCTATCCCCTCCACTAGGGCAGCACAAGCTAGCTGGCCTAGGGGATCAAAAATGATAAATCAAGCCCTGCATAGAACCGATAATTTGTGTCTGCTTCCTGCCTTTACCAGGGTTTCATTGTGAGTTTATAGTCACTCAGCTATATATAAAGCACTTAGGGGTATTTACTAAGCAGCTTCTAAACAATAACATAAAGAGGATTACAAAGCAGTTTAAGTGCTTTGGGACCATTAGTGCCGTCTTGTGGCTTTCCATGCTTTCTTTTTCCAAGAAATGACAAAAAAGATCTCTTAATTCACTTTTTAGTATTAAACACCTTGCCTGACTTTAGCTGGTTATTGATTTGAGAACATTACAGTAAAGATCCTTCTACTCCAACTATAAGCAGAATTGAATGGTTCAGAAAGAATTGGTTTTCCTGGAGCAATCTCATGCATTCAGAATATCTTGTGTACCTAAACCATGCCCAACTCCAAACTACAAAGCTTTTCTTCCTTCACTGGAAATGGGTTTGGTATCAGACAGGAGGTAGCAATGGCGTGTCATCAGAAAGAACCCGGCTGCAGATGACAGCATGGATGGTGTTTATGTGTAACCAGGCTTGTATTAGTGCACCCATTGTGCTGGCCAAAGTTTGTATGTTTTGTTTGTGGATCCTTTGCATCCAAACAAGTTTTTCTGTTTTTCTGTCTTAGTGATCATTACAGAAACATCATTTGATGGGTAGCAACCTAACAGATCCAGGGTTTGTTTAATACCACATTTGGAATCCCAGAATCTTATTATCATACCTGGGAGAAAGAATTATGATGTGGCCATCAGTGCTAACCAACCCATAGTAGCCTAGGTGAAGGACTCGTGGTTTGTGTTGATAGGGACACAACATTGGGGAGATGTATTACACAACAAAGAAAAGTTGTAAACCAGAATAAAAGATAAAGTTTGGAACACAAGGGGGAGAAGCAGAAGACAGGCGACCCAGGGAGGGGACACAAAATGTCCAACGGAGGGTAACTATTGCCTGTAGACTTTGTTTATAACATTGCCATTATTTGTTATGTGGTGTATTTATATTTGTATTATGTAACTCTTTTCCTGCATATATGATTCTGTAAACATTATAACATTTTATACACAATTGTGTGCTTTTCTCCTTTGCTGATGACCACCTCAGAACTTACAGGAGGAATTATTATTGAATTATTATTCATATTTTATTAGATTTTGTCCTTAATATTAATCATTATAATTATTCCTTTCCTATGATTCTACACTTGTATTTGTCCTTTCTGCCTGGAATTTAGGATCTGCTGAACACCGAGGCAAGAATATGCTGTTTGCTTTAGTTCAGAAGTAGGTAAACTAATCTAGCTCTGGAAAATACAATTGCAATGTGCCATGACAACTTCCATGGACAGTACAATAGCTGGAAAATCATAAATCTGCAGAGTGTTCTCTGAGTTAATGGAACACAGAATAATAGACTTCATCTCTGTGTGATGGAAAATTATTTCCCAGCTGGATACAGAAAGAGACAAAGACATGGCCGACAGTACAAGCCGCCTGATCCAGCGCTCTGTGTGACCATTAGTCACTGTGTCACAGCGGAGTGCGTTGGGTGCTGCGCTAAACCATTTCAAACACTACATGGAATGGAAGTTGGCAGGGACAATATCTGTACTCTGCTTGACAAGAGACTGCAGAGTCAGCACTCCCAATACCAAACATGTCAAGGACAAAGTAAATCCCCTGCTTTCGTTCCATGCCCAGCTCCAGTAGATTTATTCCAATATTATCTGTAGGTGTTGATATGTCTACTATGTCTGGTATTACTCATAAATGTAAATGTGGTATTACTCATAAATAAAATGCCAAGATTCAACAATATAAGATATATAAGGTTTATCTCCGTGTATTCTTATATTTTACACATAAAACATTGCCTAAAATGAAGAGGTTTTCAATATTTCAGTTGCATTCCTTTTTTTTCTAGTAACAGTAAACAAGGATGGGAGAACGTGATGACATTGGTTGGATGAAAGAAAACCTCTCCACAATCCTGCACAATTCACACTCGATAAATGATGAAAATAAAGCAGAGGTCACCTTTAGTGAAAGTCACGTCAGTAGGTCAGCTTTCTGTATCTCCGGACCTGATTAGTAGATGTAGTTTTATGTTGAAGGCATAAACCTTCTGGCTTTTCCATCAGTGCTTAGCTTGTAAATGGTTTATTTATATTTTTTCGCCTTTTTAGCACTTAATTTGGCAAAAAAGGATACTTATTACATTTCCTAACATATTCTACCTTACTTCTGTCCCACTGATAATCCTGGTCTAGACTTACACCAGCTATGGTGTCTCCATATTCTCCATTCCTATGACCATGTTGCAGATATGCTGATTTAAAAACAGACCTATTTTATTACATTATAAAAAAAAATATTTTATAATTTATTACTTTTTTTTTTTATTTGGAGAGGAGGACTTAGTGCAGCGGTAATGACTGAAGGGGAAACCTGCAGCCCCCTGGGATACATACGTCATGAGATCAGGCATGTGAAGGGGCTTTCCTGCAATGTAAAAAAAAAAAGTGCATGTGCAATGTGCAGTGTGATCGGCACAATTTATTTGGCATTTACAGGAAGGAGCATAACCCAATCTCACACTGTGCAGTGCATTTAGCCCGAGTCCAGGTCATGTCTACAGTCTACTGCCGTGTCCATGCCCATACTGTCTACTGACTGCCATGCAAACCTAAAGTTTGCACAGAGATTGATGGATTTCCATTAAAATGGTAAGTATAATTTCTTTTCTTACTAGGAGCTCAAAAAAATAAGCTAATAGGTGGAGGGGCTGCATGATCATGTCACAAGGCCCCCTAGGAGAGCAAGGGTTAAAAAAGGGTTAGAAGGTGAGGATGAGGGTTTTATGATTGGTGGGTAGGTGGAGAAAGGTGAAAAGGGCTGAGGTAGAGGAAAGGGCATGGTTGCTTGGTGCTGGTGGGAAGAAAGTTTCCCCCCCACCAGCTCCTTATTTTGGTGTCTGAGTGTTGGGGTAAAGGGGGGATGTTGAGTTTGGAATAGGTGGCTATTAGAGGGGGCATCAGGGCTACCCTAGTTATGCTTTAGATACTGTAAATGTTAAGAAATCATTTTAGGCTAAATTTAGACTAGTGGTTACAAACCGTGGCATTTACCACTTCCATGTGCCTACCGGCAAGCAGCATTTGCAAGCAATTTTACTACTTCTAGAATGCCTAAAAAAATTCAGAAATGCCTGCAAAGGGGGTAAAAAGTGATTCTGAATCAAGTCAATGGAAGTGCTTAGGGCAGCAAACTGTCGTTGGACACTGCAAGTTGGACACTGTAAAAATCACGTGGAAACAACTGTACACAAAACAGTTCAACAGAGCATTACCAATTGAGAGTGAACTCACGCACTTATCCATCAATATCCCCAAACCCAAATTTACACAGGTCACAAGTTCAAACCCAGGAGCCAGGTTACCAAGTATAGAGGTGGCTACAATCTTTCATGCTGATGAAGATGTCAGAAGACAAAATTGGATCATCTAAGGCTCTGCTGCTTCTCATCTAAGGAGATTTGTAGTCATTTGCTGATTTTACTACTATTTGGCTCACTGCTCTTACAGGAGAGAAAGTAGTACCTGAGGACCTGTGGGGCAAAATCTACCTGCTTCTGCCTCATTCATTCTGTTGATCTATACTTTTTCCTCTTCTCTTGCTGCTTCCTCATCATGTCTTTACCAATTATCGGTGGGTCCTCTATCTGCCTCCATATAGACACATAGCATGAAACAAGGCAAAGCAAGGAAGTGATTGGGAATACTAGTAACTACCGTATTTTTCGGACTATAAGACGCACTTTTTCTTCCCCAAAACTGGGGGGGATTGACACAGAGTGATTTTTTAGTATTTTGTTCAGAATCTTTTTTTTCTAGGTTTTTCTCCTTTAAAATTGGGTGCGTCTTATAGGCCGGAGCGTCTTATAGTCCGAAAAATACGGTATTTATTTCTATCTTCTTGTCTATTCAGGGCACATCTTTAAAAGTGCAAGTTTGCTTTGAAACTTTTTGTACTGTACAATGTACATTCTTCCACAATTCAGGTATCAGAAACAGAAGGTCCACATGCACCCCTAAAACATTGGTCTGACATGCTTGGACATAGCATCATCAAGGGGAAGATCCCCAGATCTCAATCCAGTATGCCACCTTTGAATGACATGGAACTGAAATGTTCTGAACTGGGTGATTCTATAAATCGCATAAAACGTTTTTTTAACACCTTTTAGAATGTAAGAAAATTGAGCCAGCTCTGAAAGCAAAAGACGTTTCCCCTCCTGCATTACATAGGTGTACCCAATAAATGGCCATGAGTATTTGCACACAACACTAAATAGAATTATAACAAGCAGCACAATAAAAAGAAGAGCGAGTAAGCTTTCAATGAGTTCATAATCAGTTCCATTCCATTGTTTACATTAGAGTCAATTTTATGGACCTTTACAAACTTGCCCTTTATTATATTTATTATTGTAATAAATAATTAGATCTGTACATTATTCACTAAAGGGAGCTCAGCGGTTCCATGTAATACCTGTATCTATTTAAACAGCTAATGAGATATTCTCCCCATGGGAAGTATATTGATTTCTGTGAGCCATTCATGGCCTCGAATTAATAAAAGGATCAGTAAACCACAACCATTGAATAGCACTGAAAAACAGAAAGCAAAGCCTGAGAATGTAATGAGCAAATATGGCTCCCCCATCTATATATATAAAATGTATGTATGTATGTGTGTATGTTCCACCATCACTCGGAAACGCATGGAGACATTTCAACCAAACTTGCCAAACATATGATTGAGACTCATGCGAGTGCACCAGTCATCTTTGTACAGCGCTGTGCTATATGTCAGAGCTATATTTGGATGTATGTATGTATGTATGTGTGTATGTCATCACTAGGAAACGCATGGAGACATTTCAACCAAACTTGCTATGTTCCACCATCACTCGGAAATGCATAGAGACATTTAAACCAAACTTGCTGGACACATGACACCGCTGATCTTTGTACAGCGATGTGGTATATGTCAGAGGTATATAAATGTATAATATTAGTGTGTGACTGTAGGGGGACATTGGAGTGTCAGCTCCTCTGTACAGAGACTGATGGGTTTAGCTCAGTGTTTCATTGTACAGCACTATGATATATGTCAGAATCTATATATATAAAATTGGATGTATGTGTGTATGTCATCACTTGCTAGACATATGACTCAGACTCATGTGAGTGCACAGCTGATCTTTGTACAGCACTGTGGTATAAGTCAGAGGTATATTTGCATGTATGCATGTGTGTATGTATTGCTCAGTGACAGTGTGCCTTTTGCTTATATTTTTACATACTTTTTTTGGACTACAAATTTCTGGCCTGTAATAATGGCTTCCAGAAAACATAAAGCAATTGGCTGGGTGCAATCAAAGGCAAAAAAAATGAAACAACACCGTAGCCTTAGAAAGACCCCAATAGCTTTATTTGATTCCTTTTCCTGTATAAGATTGCAATAAATAAATATCCTGGCAATGCCGGGTTATCAGCTAGTATACATAATAATTACAACTTACATATAGAAGCAGAGTTTGATTATTCACAATCAAGCTGATTACATTTATTATTTACTATTATTTTGTATTTATATAACACCAACATATTACCCAGCGAGTTCACAAAGTTGATAATAATAAGGTGAGGTCTAATAACCTAACTGCATGCCTTTGGAATGTGGGAAGAAACTGTAGTACTTGGAGGAAACCCATGCAAACTCCTTGCACATAGTGTCCCTGACATGAACCTGGGACTTAGCACTGCAAAGGCCAGACTGCTAGCCACTGAGCCAGCTGTGCTAACCAGCTGTATGTCTAAGAAATATCATGAAATAGTGTAAACAAGCTCTGAAATCAATGCAAATGAATAGAAAGAAGCAAAAGAAGTTATTTCAATAGTTGATTACTCAGCAAGGTTATTGTGGATTGCAATCAATACACAGTAATATTAGTTATTTGTATCATTGTTTGTTCTATTTCAGTGACCCAAAGTGTACATAAGACAGTGAATCAGCATAACGGCCATATAACTACCATATTCAGAAAGGGATGTGGTAGAATCTATTTCTCTCATTACAGCAACTTGCGGCTGCGGAGCTGCATGTGGCTCTTCAGCCTCCTTGTTGTGGCTCCCTTCGCCCCCCAACGGGAGATCCCTAATGGGGGATCCCCTTCCTCCTGTAGACACTGCGTAGGAAAGGGATTTCCCTTCCAGTGTTATAACGAAAAAATCTACCCATGAAATAAATCTACCAAGAGGCGTGTACACATAGGCGTGCACAATGACGTCGTTTGTATATGCCGTGTTTGTATATGAATGCTGCATGTCATGTTCTGCAGCCTTACATCTCTCCCTGTAAAAACCTCAATATCTCCTAAACAGTATGTCGTACCGACTTGAAAGGAACACAGGGGACCCTTATCTCTCCACCTTTAACAACTTTCAAAATATGGGGGTCATAATGATAAAAAATAGGTAAAATTGAACATCAGGGTTGCTGTTTTAAAAGTAAGTGTGTCTAGAAGCCCGAAATTTAACATACAAATTATGAACCCCCGGGGCAACTTACATAGCAAGGAGGTGCGAACCCCAAATTTATACCTACCTGTCACAAAACTAGAAACGTCATACTACACTACCCTGTCCCCTTCCCTACTTTGAACCCCAATTTCTCTGGAATGAGATGTACGAAAATGTAGGTGCAATGGGGGGACACCTGTGGCTAACACCCCCTAAAATGTCATCATTAGGCCATGGTAAGAACATAAAGAACTCTGCCTATCCAAAAAATCTACCCTGTTACACATTGCTAAAGGCTTCTAGCACCTGAACCCCAATTTCTCAAGAATGGGGGGGGGGGTACAGGTGAACAAAATTAGAGGTGCAAGTAGGGGACATCTGAGGCTAACACCCCCTAAAATTTCATCATCAGGCCATCGTCAGAACATAAAAACTCTGCCCATCAAAAAAATCTACCCTGTTCAAATGTAATTTTTTAAGATTTAATCCTACAATGTATTTTTTGATATACATAATTGTGTGTAAACATTTGATATACATAATTATGTAGGCTATAAAATAATTTATTTACGTAACTTTATATAATAATATATATATTTAAATACTTAATAATCTATTTATTAATTACCAACATTTTGAGAAAACGAATTATGATTGCTGGACTTTAAAATATAAAAGTATATACATGAAAGATTACTGATTACTTTAATCATGAGTATACTAAATCCAGTGAAATACAATAAATGCTGCACAAATTCATAAAATAAATCGTGATACTAGGGGCTCAGTTCAGTGTTTAATTTATTTCAAAGTAGGCCTACACATGCACACTTGTTGTAACAGGTAAAATTAAAAAAAAAAATTAAAACTTTTTAAAAGTTTATAAACTGTGTTATGTTTTGCGACTCCAGACTATTTTTCTCTAGTGGAAGAGGAGGCAAAATGACTCTTTTGATAGTAAAAGTTGCTGACTCCTACATTACAGGTTCTTTAAATTACCAACAAATACTCATCAGGAAAGAGGCAATTTACAATAAGCCATGGCAATTTACAATAAAGAACACAGCGCACATTGGTAAAGGTTTTATGAACAATTCCTGGTGTGATCTGTAGCTCTGCCATCTGCATGATTACAAATGTTTCTTGATCTATATGAGTCTTTGGGATCAGTCAGTAAATAGAGCAGCATTCGTTACTCTACAGGGGTAAATAAATGACTGTCCATGGTCATTCATGAATAAGAGATCAGATGCTGTTTTAAGCAATTTGTCCCAAGTAATCTGTGATCAGGTTATTTTATACTAGATGACAGATACATTTCTACCTGGACCTTTTGTAAAGCAGACAGAATGAATCAGTAAATTACTTTTCAGTCTAATGACCTATCAGTTCCTCAGGAATAGTCACTACATATCATTCATACTGTCATGCCTGGGGGTATAATGAAGACAGGATGGTAACTTCATTATTTCCCCTCCTTCAGCCATCAACAGCTACTTGTGATAGAAAATAATGTTTTCTATCACAAAACGCAAGCTGGCGGAGAGAATACCAACTCTATTACAGAAGTTTATGATCCTTACAATTACTGATACCATCGAGTAACCATGCTCCTCTATTCTCCCTTTGGCTTTATTACAAAAAGCAACTCATGAAAAAAAACAGAAAATAGTAACTTTAACTCACTTTCTGCCCCCAATGTCCCATTTTTTTTATATGCGATGATAAAATGAATGCAAAAAGTCTGAATGTTTAAACACTTTATTGCCTTTCAATCTCAACTATGGAAGTAAAAAAATCACTGAATGAAAAGTCCTCTTCTTAAATATCTTCCAGTCATTTTCAACACTTTCTACAAAGTCTAGCAGCATGGGTGGAATTTTGGTCGACTTGGGAATGCACACAAAAACCCTTAACATGGTACACTGGTCTTATTAAATCTTTCCCCAGTTGTCCTTCATTTTGGTTGGATGAAAAGATTGCTAATAAAAAAAAATTGCATCATTACCTTTTTTTTTTTTTTTTTTTTTTTAGAAAGTCAGTGGCAATTAGAAGTGATGATAAAAAGCTTTAATGGGTTTACCCGTCATTTTGGTGTAAAAATTATTTCTGGTCCTCCTTAACAAAACATGAGAGATGGCAAAATGCATAGCTCTCCAGTCTGATGAAAAGATTTTGTGGGACTTCATATGATATAATGTAAGGACTGAAAAAATGATACAGAAGAATAAGTTCTATATTCCTGGGGGTTGCTTGAACAATAAGAAATAAGAAAGCTACCATTATAACAACAATGTTCTCCGCTATATGTAAGGCTCAACTCTTCTACATGACCACCAACATGAAGAGCATTCCTCCCATGGACTTGTACCCTCCAATGACCATCAATGTAAGGGGTCACAATCATTGCAGTTTTACCTGTCTGCGCTTTGTTCTGCCAATTATTAATCTTTGTTCCATTTAATTATATTAACTAAATTTTAATTTTATTGTATAGAGCAGCCCAGGTGTAAAAATGGTAAGTATGCCAGTATGCTTGGAATGTGCCACATTCCATATTCTTTTATCTACCCTTAGGCCTTCAAACTATTGTTGATGCCAAGTTTCGTAAGATGTTGAAAAACCTTAATCTGCATGCTAGTGTGCAGCTTTTGGTGTTTTTGTACAACACTATTGGTTATCGCATTTACCAAAAAACACATTGCATCTTCAAAAGCCCAAACGCTATTTAAGGCAAAGAACGGCAAAACATGCTTTTCTATATTTACCTTTACCAATGTCTATCTATACTTCCTTGTTTCCCAAAGGAAATCACATAATTGCCCGGATCAATATGGTAGAATGCTATTTCTTAGGAACATTTTCTGTATTTGGAAACACATCCAATTTGTGCATGTTAGAGCAGCTTTTACAGTGCCTCTTGTTTAAGTCACAAGGAGTTCCTCACCATATTTTACAGTGCCTTTGCGTTTAACCAATAATGAAAAGATTCTGTTAGGTCAATTATTAATGAATCCAAATTAATTTTTATAATGATGATTTAGTAAAATACCTGGATTAAAACACAGATATCTTGGTTCTTCTTGGTGGTGAGTGCCACATTGATGGCTTGGAAATTGAAGTATTTATCTCATAATGTGCCAAGATAACAAGGCAAAACATATCTAAATCTATAAAATTTCTTCATCAGGGCATAAAATGTATTATGGAATCAAAAAGGTGATTCACGGAAGTGTATTGGATACCAGAGTAGAATCGTTCTAACTAAAGTTCCACTTTCAAAATTTGTGACAGAAGATATCACTTCTTCAATAACTATTCTGACCAACCTGTACTGGAATAAGGTATTTAAAAAATTTCAATCAGGAAGGTAAGGTTATTTAATTGCAGAAGGAACATTGTTCTTTCTATAATAAAGGACCTGTATGGTAGCAATTGTTTATTTCTAGAGTTTAATTGCGGTTGTGTGAGGCAAAGGAATGAGAGATCCTGCAGTTCAGAAAGTGACCTCAATATTTCCTGGAAGATCTGAGCTTGTCATGTACCAAGAGTTGCTGCAACCTTTGAGGTTTAAGTGGTGAAAGCTGCACGGTGGCTGAAGACCTAGAAATCACAAGTGGGGTGAACGTCAGAAATTCCAATGGTTCACCAAAATCAATGTAAGATATATGTATACTTTTCAGTACCTCTCCTGGCCCCTACCATACCCTACATTCTCTGAATTCAAAAACAACAAAGCTAATTGTTAAAAAACACACACATTTTCATTATGACAATAGCAAATCCTATTCTCCAAAATGCATAGTAAATATACAAAAGAAAAACAAAATCTGTGCTTGTTTATTAAATAAACATGTCAAAATTGTAAATCCAACAATATTCAAATCAGTGGACATGAATATTAAACCATTTTGTAATATGTAATAGTAAAAACCTTTACATTTAAAATTATTACCCTAAAATTCTGTTGAAAACTTCTAGCACAAACAAGGACACCTCATATGTGTGGTGTAACAGGTTCCTGAAAAGTGAAACATATTGGATGTAGATATAAAGCAAGAACTGTCTTGGTGTCAGACCTTTGAAGATCATTCGGGACTGAATTGATGTGACTTTAAAAAGCGTCTCTCGGAACCAAGCCGCTAACAGCTGCTAAATTGCAATCATTACATGGAGAATAGGGAGTGGGTAGGGCATAGTTTTAGTGGAGGGAGCTCCAGAAGTTGAGCGTCAAGAGACAAAGTTTGCCTGGGGTCCTCTAGAAAAACAAAAGAGGGTTTCCTTCAAAGGGTAAAAAAAGGTGCCTGGTTCTCTATTGCAGGGCTTTTAGTTTTTTTAGAGAAAAATACGATGTATTTGCTCAGTTTATTAAGTGTGTTTTCTTTTTCAATCAGCATTCCTCTTCTGAAATTGTGGATATTTAAAATTTAACAATAGAATTATTGCCTCCCATCACAAAATATGTGTTCTTTCCTTTCCTGCCTTCACAGCCCAACAAATACCCGTTGATCCGGTAATGCAGGTTCCTGTGATGGGGTGGCAACAATGCTGCTCCCCTTTTGCATTCAGAGCAGAGTTGCCACTCTCATGTATTTTGTGCCTGCGTGCACTGTAGCGGGATGAGAACATGTTGCAGGGGGCATTACTATGAACATTGTCCCTGCTTAGACCATCATAAGAAGCTTTTAGATGTACTTTAACACATTTTTATGAATGAAGTAAAGCTTAGCAATGCGCTAATGATGGCAATGCTTTTAATTTTGTTCAATGAGAGGTTTAGGTAAATCGTAGGTGGGTCTATGTATTTGTAAATCAGGGTAATCAGGACTTTTTTTCCCACCAATATTGCAACTTTCAATACATTTTGGGGAATGAAAACTCCTGCTCATCCCTACTTTCACAAGGGCAGATAGGTGTCACACAATGCTACCCCCATGTTTCTGTCTTTTCTCTACTATGGAGGTTTTGAAGTTTGCATTTCAGAACAGATGTATGTTCACAGAAGTAGAACTAATCCATTGTTGTGCCTGTATTTGTTGAAACACCAGCCTGATGTGAAAGGCACGTAGAAGAGTATCAGCAAATAAAGAACCGAGGTGACCCTGTGGTTATAGGATTGCCAGTCAACAAGCCTGATGCGTCAGATGCCACACTTTTTCTAGGATTGAAAGTAAAGCTGTGGATCAGACTAAGGGATCAGCTGCCAGCATGGTGAGATGGTTACTTAGTCACTTGTCTCCGTTGTGGAATACAAATCAGGGAGAGTCAGAATAATCTATGTGATATGTACTTGTACATGGGACCTTAAAACCTTTCCAACAAAGAGAGGGTTTTCATTGCAGCCCAGAGTATGCGGAGCAACTCTTTCACCAGAACAGCGGTGGCTATTTGTGTTTGCTTCTGACAAATCTGACTTCCATGGTATAACACTTCTAAAATGACTTGGACAGACACGGATTCTGCACAGCCAGAGCATGAAATAACATCTGAGTCCCTGGTCACGCTTCTGTGCTTGGAACTGCGTTCTATTTCTGTGTAGGTTAAAGTAAGCCAATGCCAATAACAAAAAGGGAGACTGAAAAATTAAATTCACTGGCTGAGGCTGAGACTGAGGCACTACAATAAAAAATTAAATCAACAAACAAAATTGTTATAATAAAGTGGTGTACACTCTACCAGCAGTGGGGGTCAGCTACCCCATTCCTTGCACAAAACACAATATCAAAACTAATCCTCAGCTTACAATATTGTAACAATAGCACAATCATGCCTATGGAAGTTGATTTAAAACAAAAATAACACATTCATAGATGGTAGAATGTCCGCAGATACAGCATTAGTATTGTACTGACACAACCAGAAACTTCACAACACTAGAATATCTGCAAATAAATAATCAGTACTATACTGACACATGCAGATGAGATATGCTCAGAAACATATCCGCAGAGACAGCATTAGAACTGTACTGACACAAACAGAAACCTCACAACGCAACCATTGACGCAATCAGTTCCCTTTTGAAGCCAACAGTAACATATCTGTAAAGAACAATTCAGTACAATACGGACACAAATAAAGATGTCTACAGAGATATGTTCTGAAACATATCCACAGAGACAGCATTAGTACTATACTGACACAACCAGAAACATTCAGTACCCTGTTCAGTGTTCGGCTCAGAACATTTTTTAAGCTGGGTGGGAAGAATTTTTAGGTGGGTGGTTGCAGCTGTATTGTGACCCAACTTAACAAACACCCAAAAACAGCCGGGTGGTTACTGAAAAGTGCCGGGTGGTGCACCGGCTAAAAGGAGAACATTGCTATTGACAGCAATCCTAATATGTATACAAAGAAGTAATCAGTACTATAATGACACAAGCACAAGAGCTATGTTCAGAAGAATATCTGCAGACACAGCATTAGTATTGTACTGACACAACCAGAAACCTCATAACACGACTAAAGACACAGTCTGTATCCTATTGATGCCAACACTAGAATATCTGCAAATAAATCATCAGTACCATACGCACACAAGCACAAAGTTTCAACAAGTTTTTTTTAATTACTGAATATACTGGGTGTATTTTGTGTATTCTAGTCTTAGTTTATAAGTATTTATAAGCCAAAAAACAAACAAAAAACAAAACTAAACACAAATAAGATAAAAAAGTCTCTTTTTGTTACATAAGTTAGAAAACCAGATGCAAGCCACATAGGAATAAAAGGAATAAATCCTTACCTAAAAGGCATCACCAGGCAGGCCACTAGTAGGTCAGCCATGGCCAACGACATAATGAACATATATGTTACAGTTCTCAGTCTCTTCTCCACTGCAGGGCAGATGAAAACCACCGTATTTCCAAGGAACGTGACTAAATCAATAACTGTTAGTAATAGCCCAACTGCTACCTGCTGGGGTGCGATTTCTAAGCTCCTATTCCCATCCTGTCTCATTAGCGAGGAGGCAATGGAGAAGTTGGTGAGCCCAGACACGTTTTTATCCATCGGCATTTTTCAGTTCATATAACCTGAAAGACAAAAAGAAAAAAGATATCAGCAGAGAGGAAGGAGAGAATTTATGAGTAGGGGGTTTCCAGAGCTGTTCTGAAACAATATCTCACGAGAGATAGTTAATTGGAAATTACAGTGGATGATCATATAAAGCTCCATGTTCTGCGTGAAGAACATAGCAAAAGCATTGAAATGGGAAAAAGCAGAATGAAATCCTTACATTTATTTCATGACAAAAGTAATTTCGCAACTGGGAATTTAACTTACTATGGCATTTCCAAGCAATTAATAGTAGCAAAACCTTCCAATGGTAATATAGTTAAAAACAATAGAAAATTGCAGGTAAAAGCAAAGAAAAAAAAAACCTACTGGCACAGTTTTTTCTTTTTATAAACTATTTGTATTGACTTTTAAAGTCTCTCTGATATTGCAAGAAGCATCAATTCCCTTGTACAGTCCCTTCCTCTTCCCAAGTCATATCCCAGTCTTCTTTCAATTTATGTCAGTGTCTATAGTAGTAAAAGTAAACCCTTCTTTGGGAGTGAATATCGCCAAACACAATGATGTAATATTAATACACTCCCTTAAGCAATAAATAACCAGTTTATTGGTGCCTGTGGTATAAAAATAAACCCCTTTATTGTACTTAGCCCAATGTGTCCCGTCCCCTCCATCTCTCTAGAACTACCCCATCTGTTGGGCAGGAGATCACTCCACCCAACAACATTGAATGTCATTAAGGGCCAGGACATCCCTGGAAAACAGAAAATAATGGAATCAAACATTAAAAAAAATACATTAGATTGTGAGCTCCTTTGAGGGACAGCTAGTGATATGACTATGGACTATGTACACCGCTGTATAATATTTCGGCGCTAAATAAATACTGTTAAATAATAAAATAATATTATTAATAAAACATGTGGGATGGGGGGCACTTGTGGTATTCATAACTACCCTCAAGTTTCCCACACCAATTCCCAAAGGTTCACATTTTTAGAGGCCCCTTGGAAGGACATTTGAAATCAAAGAACAAGGCTACCCTTGAACAATCACAATAATTTCAGCAGAACATAAAATAATAGGTATAGTCCTCAAGAACAATGTAATAAAATTGTGGTGCTCAATCAACACAGGGCAAATCCAAGGTACAGGTAATATTTTATAATCTGTATTGATGAACATTGACCTAATTTATTTGAGCACCACAATTTTATTGCATGTGCTTTGATAAAATCATGTTCCAACAAATACTTCAGGCAGATATGTGCCATATCGTTGAAACTCATTTTTTTCAACAGAAACGGCAATAAAATTGTGATAAAAAAAACAACAAATGAATAATATTATAGTAATAATGCATAATATTTAACGCATGTCTTAAGGCAATTGTTAAGGCCAAACCATAAAAAAATAGGACAAGAAATATGTCCAAAAAGGTCAAGGCAAGGAAATACAAACATAGTCCATGTATGAGAAGTGTGAAACTGCACAATCTTCCAAAAAAGGGACACAGGTACCAGGTTGGGGATGGGGTGCCACTAAAATCAACCCCCTTTATGCAGTCCTGTCAAACTTTTGTCAGTTGAAGCAAACCCATGTGTCCTAAGTTGCAAGCTAGAAGCTATTAAAGGAACTCATAGAAAAATATAAACATTTTTTTAAGGTAAGTAGAAGTAAAAGTAGTAGATGAAAGAGTAGATGATCAATACCCATGACTTTTGCGTAGCCTTAAAAATGGTCCAACCCAAGAAAAATATGAACCCTGACTTCGTAATTAAAACTCAATGTTGTAGTCACAGGTCCACCCAGTACCAAATCAATAATTGTAGCACAGGAGGGGACATAAATAGCTTGTATTATGCCACACAATATGCCTAGGTACACAAAGAATTTATAATACATTCATTAGCGACAATATCCATAAATCAACCTACTCATGTTTACCTTTGTTCAGCAACAATGCAGCTAAATATTGCTGTGAACTCTGCGTGAATTGGTAGAATGTTATAGAGATCCCAGTGGCACGGCTTGGAGGTCTTCATTATACATGACTTTCCGCATTATACATGACTTTGCTTCATTACTATTGTTACATTCAGAATATCTCCTTATGACACACTGAATAGAAACTTAGAGCTTGGAGTGAGTTTGTGTGAGCAATCTATAAACAACTATTATATCTGTTCTCAGCTGGGGAATTTTCACCTCTGTACCAACATTATAGCCTGCTGACTAGTTAAATAGCTTGCCTGACTTATTATAAGCATAGACAAAGACGCCCCAGGATGGTTTCTATGTGAATAGTCAATAGCAGTGAGCTACTGTCAATGGGGAACTTGTCATCAGTTGGTTGGACATCAGCCATGTTTGAGATGTTACGTATTGCTGTCAAAACAGCTTATATGGTTTCATGATTCTTTTCATGAATCTAAAGCCATTTTTTGTTTTGAGTAAAGAAGGAAGAAGTTAAAACCTATTGGGTTTGTGTCCCTGCTTGGGAACTTCCACTTCTTCTATTTAGTCTGGTGCTCAGTGTTGTGTTCCCAATGACACATGAATGGCAAGAACACCTTTGATTACTTTATCCAAAAAACAAGGCCCAATGTGAACTGGCCACCAGTTTAGACAACCACTCGGTAGTATTGAAATCCTAGTCTTGCATTTTATAGTAAATATGTTGCCATATGTTTTTCTAAAAAAAGTGCCACTGTAAAATAACACCTTTAGGTTTGTTGGATGCCTGGCTCTCCCGTTATGTGCTATGGTTTTTCTCATAAACTACTGTGTCATGTCATGCCATAGATGTTGGTGGTTGGAACCACAACGGGCATCAGGGAACACAGACATCCAACACAACAGAAGTGTTGGGTGCAAAGATTCTTCTGAGGGCCACAGATCTTCAGCATATCAACGGTCAATACCGGATTCTTCAAGAGGGGATGGTATGATCAGTTTTCTTCAGTATGATTAGTTTTCTTCAGTAGGCCACCTACATGGTGACAAAGTTCCTAAATAGTCTCATCAGATTCTTTATTATTAATTTTATTCTCCTGATGAGTTGCCTTTCAAATCTCTTTAATGGCCTTTAAAGTTGACATCTTCTACAACTTGAGAAGAAAAAGCTCAAGGCAAAGCAGATTTTTTACCATGGAGCTAGCTGCTGGACTAACAACGGATAAGAATTGATTTTTTGGAAGGAACAACTAACCAATAAACAAAAAATCTCACCCAGCTCCATAGAATTAAAGCCTGTCCCTTAACCCTTTGCTGTCATTGGTTGCCCTCCAGTCCTGGATTCACTAGAGACCTATAGAGAAGGTAAATACAGTAGAACCCCTTTTATCCGGCACCCATGGGGAAAGGCCGATTCTGGATAAGTGTAGTTTCCGGTTAACTGAGGTTACTCTGAAAATAAGTTTTCTAAGCCATTCAGCACTAGACTTGAATGGAGAGACTTGTCCCCATTCACCTCTAGTGCTGAATAGCTGAGAATAGGGAAACCCTGATGATGCTTGAGCCATTATCAGGGTTTTCCTTTTTCTCAGCCAAGCACGGAGGGAAGCAATTAGAGGAGCTCTGCTCTGCTCTCCTGATTCCCCCCACAGCCCTATCTATGGTACATGTTCTTGGATGCGGAACACATGCCACAGCTCTGCTAGGGCTGCAGGAGCAATCAGGAGAGCAGAGCTGTTGGGTGCCGGTTATCTGAATTTTCCGGTTATCTGAGTTCCGGATAACCAGGGTTGTACTGTATAACACTAAACTTTGGTATCGGTGAGCAGAAACACAGCATTATCTTCAAATGTTTAAATATATTAAATAAAACTTTGTTATTTACCAACAAATTAGTTATTTGTAATGCATTTCCATAAAACATTGAAGTTATACAAAAGTACAAAAGGAACACCTTTAGCTACAACTTTATAACATCATGCTAAAATGATACCCCATTTACTTTTCTTAAATGTCTAGGAATACCTAATGTATAAAAAGGGATAATTAGTACATTTGTATATTTGGGTTGTGTCTATGTGTTTGGTATTTTTGTGTGTGTTTTTAATCATTTCAAATTGACATAAAAAAAGTACACAATAAAAACAGCCCAACATACAAAGCTTGAACTATAATACTCCACTTTGATTTAGTGCTATCCTCCCCAAATGAGAATGACTCTATTCTTCTGGTTTGAATGATGACCAGCATAGTTCAGCTTACTTCCAGTGAGCTCAGGTGATCATGTACACCCATGAAAGTATTATCGTATGGCATGGGCTCACTGTACTATAGCACTGGACAACCACTATGTGTAGTGCTGCAGGTAAGAACAGTCAATGATGGAAAAAAGGGTATCAAACACGGATAGAAAGGACTCAAACACCAGCTTAGTTATTATATATTTGGATTTAGGGTATGTATTATGGGGATTAAAAAGAAATATATAGACTGCAACAGGGAAAGCGACCAGAGGAAAGGTGGTCATGTGATTCTAACAGGTTACATTCCTTTAATGCTCTCCAGCTTCAGACTCCATAGGACTGCTTTATATAAAGACCCTTTAGCACGCTCAAGCACACAAAAAATACTTTACAGCAAGCTTATCATAGACCTTAAAAACTCAAAAGATCGCCATACTACTTCCAGACCAAACTACTTACTACCAGAAAATACTTCTATTAACCTTAGTGCAAAATACTAGGCAGTGCTCAACCCAGAATTTTTTTTAAGCCGGGTGGGAAGAAATTGTAGGTGGGTGGCAGCCCCTTTATTGTGACCAAACTCTTTAGTAACCACCCAAAAACATTTTTTTAAGCCGGGTGGGTGCTGAAAAGTTCTGGGTGGTCCCCCCTAGCAAAAAAGGCCTGGGGAGAACCCTGCTAGGGCTGAATTTTACAACTTCTTCTATGCTAAGCCCCTTCCACTACACTTTCCGATAACCACTCCTACTGGGCTTTTAGATGATTTCATTGGACAGTGAGTAGGTGGAGTTTAGATCTTGGTACCGCAACTAGAATCAGAGGGGTGCACTGGAGGGTCAAAGTTAGCAGCAAGAACCTTGCATTACCCGCCCCAGTCTTTAAATATGTGAACGCCATGACTTTAAAAAGGTCTCCCGATGAAGGTATCCAATTTGTCTGGCAATTGATGTGTCAAGAAAACAGTACATTTCCTGGAGAGATAAGGCAGACAGACGACACAGAAAGATTCATTTTCTGATTATACTCCTCTCGGTGATGTGCAGAAGCCATTGTCTTAGATTTACCTCTACACTTCGAGTAATGGATTTTATTTATAGAATGGTAATTACAGCACTCGATAAGATATTTTGTGTCGATGAGTCACGTTTGTATATTATATTGCACTTCCTGCACCTGAAATCAGTTTTGCATAAATGTTAAAAGCAAATTGATATTTTCAGGGTAATCCTGCAATAAATAGTAACCTGGAGTACTGATGGATGGTGATGGGTTCAGCAGTAACTATCGTATTGTTCCTCTGATCTCACCGCAGAGTGATTCACTGGCCTATAGTATATATAATATTATCATCATCATGTATCTATATTGTATATCACCAACAGATTACACAGCGGAGGAGTTCATAATCTTTTGTTCCTGAATTACTTCAGGGCCAATTTTGGTGGAAGCCAATTATGATTTGTTTTGTTTGGAATGAGAGAGGAAACCCATGAAAACACAAAGAGAACAGACAAACTCCATGCAGTGTCCTCGCCAAGATTTAAACTTGGGACACTGGCACAAGGCAAGAGTGCTGGCTATTGAGCCGCCATGATGATAATATATAAGTGTAATCTATCCTATTTCTTTTTCCAAGTTGATGAAAGTTGTCCATTCCATTTCTTGGGTATGATCTACATGTTTATTTTTTATTAGCAGGCATGCGCAATGAAAATATTTGCAACCGGCTATTTAAAATATAACTACTGAGGCTTCAAAGTGCTCCTGTAGTGAACTGCTTTCTTTTTAGCATGGGTAGCATTGGGCTTCCCTCCTTTTCCTAAGATTCAGAGTTAAGTGCAATGATTAACCCAGAATTTTTTTTAAGCTGGGTGGGAAGAAATTGTAGGGGGGTGGCTGGCCCTGTATTGTGACCCAACTCATCAGTAACCACCCAAAAACTGCTGAAAAGTGCCGGGTGGTGTGTCCGGTTGAAAGGGTCTTTGGAGAACTCTGAATTGTATAGGCAATGGATCCCCAAACCCCAGCACATGAAGTGAGTAGAGAATCTTTTGTTTCAAATATAAGCTCCAGGGTATAGGAATTTAAAACTTTAACAGGGCTTCCATCTTTACTCCAGTGGGTGACTGCAATGGTGTGGGAAGTGCAGGAATGATGGGTATGTACTGGACAATGGTAAAGCTGATCAGTGGTGGTAGCTATGATTAATGCAGGGTGTCACAGTGCTGGCAGCCTTCCATCTAACATAGATATGTACTGAGCAGATATTGGCTGGTGTATGGATTACTGTACACTATGGAAAAAGCCATGCTTCTGACCGGATCACATTCTAAAGTGCTGACTATTTCCACATCAATAGCTCCACTTCACATCAATGTCCTCAGGAATCAATAAATGTCTCACCAATGCCGAGTACAAAAGTAGACCGGTCACATCATCTTTTACAACACAAGAATACAAATGTCATATTGCAGCTTGCCAGTCCTCAAATGAGGCTTCTGCATTGGTTTATTTTTTAATTGGATTTTTTAACTTTTATCACCTGGAAATTCTGGGAATACCACACTTCATGGCTACATTTTCCTTCCCTATATATATGGAGACAGGCATGGTTGTCACACAGACCGAGTTATTCACCATTGTTTATTTCCATTACACAGGGGATTGATGGGACAAGTAGTCTACAAGTTAAACTCAAGCTTCTGTGTGCTTCCTTTTAGGGTTATGGGAAGTGGCAAATCTGGCAGGACTACCTGCCAGACATTTTCTGTACTTGCTGAAAATGTCCTGAATATTAAAAAGAAATGCGTCCACCGCATCTTAAGGCTGGTAAGTTGCAAGATGTTGGATTTGGTCTTTTGGATTTGGATACTCGTTAGGGTCAGGTTAAGTATAAAGAAACCTTAACATTACAAAATCAAAAAATGCAAAAACTGCCAACAGCATCCAGCACAGCGTTTCTCAACCTGGGGAACCCTCGAAAAAACCTTCGGATCCTGGGGAACCCTTTCTATATTACTATATACACAGCTCACAGGACAGGAATGTCACCCTAGTACATACCAATGATCTGTTTGTCTATCTGTTGAAGTAACCTGAGGATCACAAATTGCTCATTTCTCAAAGAACCCCCAGAAACCTCTGGAGGAACCCTGGTTGAGAAACACTGATCTAGACACTGGGCTTACATCTCTATGCGTCTCTTCTGCAAGATGGAGCTCTATATAAAACAAAAACATTGCCATTTCCACTGCCTATTACTTGACAGCGGCTGAATTAACGTTCATCATTCAATGTAATAATCTTTTTTGAATGTTGTAATCAATGTTGTATGTTGTAATCAATAAATGATTATTGTCACAGAGAACAATGATTGGTCTGGTGGGATTATCTAATTAAATTAGAACAGATCAATGTATTTTTTTTCTGCTGAACAATAGTTTGAAATGTTCATTGATCACGTGATTAATCAATCATTAATTGTTATGTGCAAGGCCAGCCAACCATGGATGAAGTTCTAAGCCCAGTACAGAGGTTGGAAGATGTTGCTGGAAAC
This sequence comes from Pyxicephalus adspersus, assembly GCF_032062135.1. Lineage (NCBI taxonomy): Eukaryota > Metazoa > Chordata > Amphibia > Anura > Pyxicephalidae > Pyxicephalus > Pyxicephalus adspersus. Next base: position 143,833,331 of record NC_092860.1, on the reverse strand, counting down.
GATCTTTTGATCAGTTCCAGTGACAGATAAATGAACTAATGCTGAACACACAGCACTGATCTGTTCTGTGGAGAGGGGAGGGGGAGAATGAGAAAGTGGCACCTTGCTGTGTTCTCACCATGGGGGCACCCAGTGGTCATTTCCAATCAGTCGTTCATTAATCAGTCACAGCCGCTGTACACGTTAGATTTTCACACATGAGACAAGTATGACCATTGGGAGGGTAAGTATCATCTAATGTGTATTTGGAATGGTGTACAATACTGCGATGTTTTCCTGCACATGATATGCCTTAGGGCCCATTTCCTGAGCATTGCAGGAATGTGCACATTAACATGTGTAACCACAACATGCATTAACGCATGCTGTGTGCTTAAGTGTGTTGCAGTGACAATACCACCCCAACACATTAACCAATGTTGTAGCACATCACAATGCATTGTAGTACTACTGTGTGTTGTGGTGTATTCTATCCACATAATGGATGTCAAACTTTGTGCCTATCCCAGTGTGATGACAGCCCATGCATTGACATAACAAATAGTAACACCTTGCATAATGTGCATTAACGTGCATGCGTTAACACAGCATGTCAGGAAGGACAAGTTTGAATGGTCCTTAATGTGAAAAAAATGAGCACCGCAGGCTGCCTATAGCTTAGCTAAAATTTTAATTGAAACCAGCTAAATATATTCTGCAGGCAAAATGTTATAGTTATTGCCCAAATAAAAAAAGCCTGTCCTCTTGCCAGCATTCTGCAGCATAGGCCTCCTGCTATCTGTGGGTAGGCAGTGGTCACTCTGCAGCGGTCTGGCACATGTCCTACTGAGTCACAGCAAGAGCTGTCCAACCAGTCAAATCATGAGCTTTGCTAACTGTACAGTGATTGGTCAGAATCATCAGGGGGCATGTCAGACATCTGCAGAGGGATTCTCAACATGTTGGCCAGGAATATTTTTTTCTACTTAGTCTGCAGCTGCTTTCTAAAGAAACAGAACCTTTTATTTCCAAACACCACATATTTATTTATTTCATTTGAAAATGTATTCAGATATTATTCTCAATTTCCCTTGTGTATTCTATAATTCTGCCACTAGGTGCTTGACTTTCTCAATAAGACCAGCCTCTGAAGATAAGCACCGCCTACCATCTCCACTGTCCAATGAGAGCATCTATTAATATCATGACAGTAACTGCCACTGGCATACTATCCGGCAATCTCATTGGCATGCCATTCCTATAAATCCTCAGAATTCATACCAATAATGCAAAAAACTGTGCAGAACTGGGTTTTTCTTTGAAAAAGGCCTGGTGGTACTAGTGGGAACTTTAGAATTTAAAGTAATTCAAAAAGCTGTCAAGTCAAAGAAAAACTCCATCTAAAAATGTTTTTTAGGCTCATCATTCTGTAATACAAATCAATGTCTTGCATCTGGCCCCTCAGGAAAATCCTTTTTGGGCCCTTGGCTCTTCAGTGATTAAGGGACCTCAATGTAGAATCTTCACTAACAAGGTTGTACAATTTTCTGACTTGCTGAACCTAGAAGCTGCAGGCAGGTTTTGGATAACAAAGGTATCTCGCTGTATGATGAATCTGTTATTCTCAGAATTCCCTCCTTGGTTCTATCGCTATCCCTGTGCTGCTTTCCCAGCCTGAAGACTAAAATGAGGAGAACTTCCAGGCTGGAATTATTCACCAGGACATCATTCAGATTTGTTCTGATGGAGTGACGGATCTCTATCCTGCATCCAAATATCTGTATCACTCTTTCCTTCCCAATTCTTCTGATTTCAGGCTCCTATTAAACTTGTATTGATTCCTGTACTTTATATTAATGCAATAGAAATGTACTGCCTACAAACCCAAATTGTTTTTCAATATTATTTTATAAATGTAATTCCTGTGCCAAGGGCAGCACAATAACTTCTCTCTTAATGACCGGCAAGTCTGGTGAATACAGGATTACATTTTGGGGGAGAGTTGTGTATTTGTTACTTTTCTTTGTTTTCCAGATCCCCAATTTGTGAGTTTCTCAAACAAGGTAAGTGCTAGTTGGGGTTCCTTCCTTGCACCTCTCAGGTCAGTTTACCTGACACCAATGATCCTTTTGGTTATCTGTACAGATGACATTCTTGCCACTGATCACCACACTAATGAACTGTGAGCTGTGTATTTAGTAATTATAGGAAGGGTTCATTAAAGATCTGAGTTATTTCAATAGTTCCCCCATGGTAATAAGATTGAGAAAAGCTGCTCCTTAGCGTCTGTGCAGGTCAGAGAACCCAGCATACGTCTCATGAGATAAATCCAGGGGCAACTATTGATAACCTCAAAAATTACTAAATTACCTGGCTCTATCCTGGATCAATACTTCACAACACCAACTTGAAACAAGCATGCAGCCAATGAAAGTCAAAGAAAAGTAGAATTCATTATCTTCTATGCAAAACTTTGAAGACAATAAAAGAGCATCACAACCAGACCACTAAATTGGTTTTAAAAAGGAGAAATGATCAATGGCAGCCCTATATTTCTTTGCTGACGGTCAATGCTGGAGAGACACAGAAGTTGGAAAACAATTATTAAAAATAGCATAGGGTGATACTAGTAAGGGGGTGGATGTGAATTGATGCAAAATGCAATAAAAACAGTAGTATGTTGAATGTATTAGTTTTAGTTGTTGAAATAAAACCCTCCCCACCAAATTAATATCTTTATATAAACTTCAAGAAACTGTGACTTCCATATATATATATATATATATATATATATAATTTTTTTTTTTTTATATGGGGACACAGAATTTGGCTGAAGGTCCCAGATGTGAATTAGCTGGTGTATCAGTATTGCATGGGTAACTTAAAGAAACTGTGACTTCTATATATATATATATATATATATATATATATATATTTATATGGGGACACAGAATTTGGCTGAAGGTCCCAGATGTGAATTAGCTGGTGTATCAGTATTGCATGGGTAAGAAGAAAATTTACATCACGTTGACCTGCTATCCTTTTGCTGAAAGAGAACGTAACTTAAAAATCAACACAAAAAATATATAAAAAACGCTAAAAAATGTTAAAATCAGCAATTGTATATAAATGTATGTCAAAGCAAAAAAATCCAAAACTTTACCATCACCCACTTCTTTAACAATGCAATATTATTGAAAGTACATACACATGACTGATGTAAGGGAAATACTTTGTAGATTAATAGACAATAATGACATCAATGCCCTTGCCATACCTGTAGGTAGCTGCCAGTCATCCATTCACTACATAGGGTAAGCACCAATCTCCATACACTCCAAGACTTGACCAGTTTTTGCCCAGGTTGTAGTTGCAAGACTTGCAGTCCATTGATAAAATTGTGCTGTGATGGGATCAGCTGCAAACAGAAGAGTCATTGCAATCAGCCAGCTGGAGAAGAGTGAGCACAGAGGGCAGAGGAGACAAATCACCATGCAAGCAGGTAGGAAGTGAAATCTCACACAGTCAGGAAAGGATCTGTATTCTGAGAGCAGAGTGTGTATCAGAAACATTGGAGAGACTGAGGAATGCTGCTTAACCTCAGCTGAGAAGTAAAAACTCATTGGGGAGGGAGCAGGGTGTACTTCCAATAATGACCACGAGAGGGTGTCTGGTGTTACATAATATAGGAAGTCCAGTAATAGAGATACATTGAGAATTCTGTATAGTGGAATTGTAATAAAAGGAAAATATTGAAATAGGTGAATTTGCAACTAACAAATTATCTTCTTTCTTGACAAAGGTAGAAAGTGTAATCTGAAATCTCAGTGCTCACCATCCTAGAACAGTGTGGTTGTGTCGTTAAATTGATGTCCTTTATTGATATGGCTACAAAATCTGGATGTATATCATGCAATTCTTTCTTTCTAAAATCTAAAAGTGCAAATTCCCCATCCCAAAGTGCTGACCACCCTTAGGCTGCATACACAGCTGCAATAGTTGTCATTGGAAACGAACGACTAAAGAGCAATCGTCCCATAATCGTTAACACAAAAAGTGCATAACGATGCAGATGAACGAGGATTATTGCTGGAAACGAACGACCGTCCTTATGGATCATTGGGCGACGACGTTCGCAATCTATTGTGTGTGCGGTCGTTCATTTATCATGATTGGTTCTGTGGTACACTTTCTCCTTTTCATGTCACTCCATGCATCGTTCAAACGATCGTATCTAACGCGTGTACACTATTGGTGGATTATATTTGAATGATTGTATTGTTACAGCATGTACAGAATTGTGCACAATTCGATCGTTCAAAATAATCGTGCATAATTGTTGATCTGTCGTTAGTTTTCTAACCACAATTATTGCACGTGTGTACTTGGGGGGCTTTTAATAAAGCAGTGAATCTGAAATTAAACATTCCCTAATGTGTTTTGGTGGCGGTAACTGATTTTATACCTGGAAATGTTTCCACTATTTTGAAGAAATAACCCTTAGAGCAGGGGTGTCAAACTCAGGCCCTCGGGGACCCCGAGAAATTTGGCCCCCGAGAAATGTTTGCTAGAGCTTGCCCGCCGGTAGGTGCATGCCCCTCCAATACTACAAATCCCAGAATGCTCTGCTAGCGCATCAATCAGGACCCACAAGTGCCCCATCCTCTGTTGACATTCATTAGCCACCTTCCTCAACTGAAGATATTTTTTCAATAAATATCAATGTTGGCCCACGACTTTGTCCAAATTTTTCATTTTGGCCCACTGTGTATTTGAGATTGACACCCCTGCCTTAGAGTAAGTCCATCACATTTCATTATCGTTAAACCTAAATCTGATTGTGACCTTTATATACATTAGGATGCCAGTGGGTAGCTTGTGGTTGGGGTTAGGCACTAGGCAAGGAGTTTAAAAATAGGCACCAGGTAGGAAAGGGTTAAAGTTAGCTACTAAGGTTAGGCTAGGTTCTAACATGGAGGTGTCAGGAGGGTGGTAAGATTCAGACCAGGGGCAGATATATTGAGGTGCAGCATGTAGAGCTCCACAAAGGCCCCTGAACAGTCCTCTGCTAGCAGGGGCCCCTGCAGCAACTTGTTTTGGCCATGCCTGCCCTTAGCGCAGGGGCCCGCTGTTGTCTGCCACTGATTCACACCCTCAGGATAGAAAGGGTTAGGCAACAAGAAGGGAGGGGGGCTTAATGTTAGGCATCAGGCAGTAAGGGGTGAGGTTAGGTAGCAGTATGCAGGAGAATCGGATAGGCAGCATTATCAATGTATTGGTGGTAAAATTGTATCATGGCAATATACATGACTGTATCACATTACACATCATACTCTATTCTTAAATGTGTGTGCTACTAAGAGGAAGTCATTTGCAGCACACCATATGGTAAATGGTAGGCTCTGATTTATTTAGGTATTTGAATTTCTATTGATTGAGCTCAATGGTCTTTTTTCATTCTAACAATGCAATAAACAATGCTACTGTGGGTTATATGCTGCACATTTTGTTCTTTAATTTGGATTGCCTTATTCTGTAAACTGCACTTTAATTAACTATTGCACATTACCTTATTCTATACACTGCACTGTTATTATCTATTCCACATCCCCTCATTCTGTATGCTGTGCTGTACTTTCCTTATTCTGTCCTGCCTTGTTCTTTTTGCTGTGCTGTACATTACCTATTCTATACCTTATCATTCGTGTACACTATTGGTGGATTATATTTGAATGATTGTATTGTTACAGCATGTACAGAATTGTGCACAATTCGATCGTTCAAAATAATCGTGCATAATTGTTGATCTGTCGTTAGTTTTCTAACCACAATTATTGCACGTGTGTACTTGGGGGGCTTTTAATAAAGCAGTGAATCTGAAATTAAACATTCCCTAATGTGTTTTGGTGGCGGTAACTGATTTTATACCTGGAAATGTTTCCACTATTTTGAAGAAATAACCCTTAGAGCAGGGGTGTCAAACTCAGGCCCTCGGGGACCCCGAGAAATGTTTGCTAGAGCTTGCCCGCCGGTAGGTGCATGCCCCTCCAATACTACAAATCCCAGAATGCTCTGCTAGCGCATCAATCAGGACCCACAAGTGCCCCATCCTCTGTTGACATTCATTAGCCACCTTCCTCAACTGAAGATATTTTTTCAATAAATATCAACGTTGGCCCACGACTTTGTCCAAATTTTTCATTTTGGCCCACTGTGTATTTGAGATTGACACCCCTGCCTTAGAGTAAGTCCATCACATTTCATTATCGTTAAACCTAAATCTGATTGTGACCTTTATATACATTAGGATGCCAGTGGGTAGCTTGTGGTTGGGGTTAGGCACTAGGCAAGGAGTTTAAAAATAGGCACCAGGTAGGAAAGGGTTAAAGTTAGCTACTAAGGTTAGGCTAGGTTCTAACATGGAGGTGTCAGGAGGGTGGTAAGATTCAGACCAGGGGCAGATATATTGAGGTGCAGCATGTAGAGCTCCACAAAGGCCCCTGAACAGTCCTCTGCTAGCAGGGGCCCCTGCAGCAACTTGTTTTGGCCATGCCTGCCCTTAGCGCAGGGGCCCGCTGTTGTCTGCCACTGATTCACACCCTCAGGATAGAAAGGGTTAGGCAACAAGAAGGGAGGGGGGCTTAATGTTAGGCATCAGGCAGTAAGGGGTGAGGTTAGGTAGCAGTATGCAGGAGAATCGGATAGGCAGCATTATCAATGTATTGGTGGTAAAATTGTATCATGCCAATATACATGACTGTATCACATTACACATCATACTCTATTCTTAAATGTGTGTGCTACTAAGAGGAAGTCATTTGCAGCACACCATATGGTAAATGGTAGGCTCTGATTTATTTAGGTATTTGAATTTCTATTGATTGAGCTCAATGGTCTTTTTTCATTCTAACAATGCAATAAACAATGCTACTGTGGGTTATATGCTGCACATTTTGTTCTTTAATTTGGATTGCCTTATTCTGTAAACTGCACTTTAATTAACTATTGCACATTACCTTATTCTATACACTGCACTGTTATTATCTATTCCACATCCCCTCATTCTGTATGCTGTGCTGTACTTTCCTTATTCTGTCCTGCCTTGTTCTTTTTGCTGTGCTGTACATTACCTATTCTATACCTTATCATTCCGTACGCTGTGCTGTACTTTCCTTATTCTATTCTGCAGTATTACCTTGGCTGTGCTGTACATTACCTATTCTATACCTTATCATTCTGTATGCTGTACTGTACATTACCTGTGCCACACCTCATCGTTCTGTATGCTGTGCTGTACATTACCTATTCTGTTCTTCTCTTTTCTGTGTGCTGTCCTGTACATTGTTTTTTTCCACAACCCTAATTCTGTATGTTATCCTGTACATTCACTATTTCACACCCCAATATTCAATATGCTGCACATTTCCCTTTTTATACCCCCCTAATTTTGTATTCTGAATTGTATATTTCCTATTCCACACCACCTACCACTGTTAGATGGGCTGTATACTTCATATTACACACAGCTTCACTGTACACTGTGCTGTATATTCCCTATTCCACAAGACTTTATTCTGTATTCCATTATTATATCACTCAGTTCATACCTCCACCATATGTAGGTTGCACAGTATGTTGTCTATACCATCCTGGTTCATTCTGTACACTGTGCTATATATTACCAGTTCTGCCTCCATCTGTATACTGTGCTGTATCTTACCTATTTCACGACACTTTATTCTGTATTCTTCTCTGTATATTACCCAGTTCATACCTCTTTAATTTGTAGGCTGCACAACATGTTACTTTTTTCATCCTGGTTCATGCTGTATGTTGCATTGTATTTATTTTATTTCTACACCTCCAAATACTGCACACTGTGCTGTATTTTCTCCATTTTACAATCTTACATTTTATACACCATATTATAAATGACCTGTTCCCCACCCCCTCATTCTGTATTCTGTTCTGTACATTAACTGTTCCAGACAACATTTGTATGCTACAATATATAAGTCCCAATTATTCTCTATACTACCCTGTAAATTATTTATTTTATTTAGAGCTCACAATACATTGCATTAATCATTTTATTCCAGATTGTAGAGGGGTAATTGGTTCTTACAAAGCATTTTGCACATGACTGAGCACCCTGTGAGCCTTCTGTGAATAGCACAGCCTGAGCTTTCTGTGGTTGTGCTTGCCACCCAGGCTGAATGTGTTTAGATCTCTGCTGGTTGTTTTCACATGCAAAATGTAATCCTTTTCTGCACAACTACCCAGAACAATCAGTGATGACAATATTTACTTTCATTGCAAACATTATTACAAAGGGCTGCTATAGATATTCACTTTTCCCATTTTGCCAGCCCCGAGCTTCCAAACACCAGAAATGTTTTCTTGCATGACCATCCCAAGTGTAAATTAGACTGCAATTTTTCCCTTTACTAGCTGCAATCAATTTTATCCCTGCAGATATCACTGGATGCTAAACATCAAATTGATGTTCCATTCCCTTGTGATAATAGCCATTCACAGTTTTTCTAATTTTAACATAATGGTCAACGTCTATAATTTTTATATAAACCTTTTCTTTTAAGACATGTTCAAGTGCTAACCTGAAAGCTTTTCACTCTAGGGTAAGTGAAATTAAATTCATTATAATTGTTGAACTTGAAAGCCAAGTCATTTCTGACTTTTTAAGGCTTTAATTTTTTATATTAACCTTATATTTTAAGAGATGTTCTCAAGTTCACCTTATAGCTTTCTTCTCCAGGGTAATAGAGTTGAATGGCAGCCAGTATTCTCCGACTTTTTACAAATAAGAAGGTGTTTAGGTAAAGTGCTTCATGCAAAGATCTGGGTGAGTCACATTGGCCAAAATTGGACATTGCAGCTGCTTAACGTCCAAGAGATAGCTCAACCCTTTCCCTCTTTTTCCATTAATATTGATAGTGTTGCTAAAATATTATGTATCAATTGAGACATAAATGGCAACATAGCACTGAAGGATTTTTCCTCACTTTAACTTGAGCTGCTACAAACATACAATATATTATTAATATTATTATTATTATTATTTCCTATGGGAATTTTCCTATTTGCCTATTGGGGCAAATTGCAATAAAAGAGAAAGCTCCAAGATTTTATTTTTTTCATTATCTCTCTTAATTACTGTAAGCCATGCAATATGCAATACAAAGCACTTCATCAAGACTTTTAAAATCTAAATATTTAGATAATTTATATTGTACATATGAGGTTCCCACATTATCAAGCAAATTACATGTGAGATCTTCTGGAGGCACCATACTATGACAGGTACACGTAAATCCTGGAGTGATGGGTCCCTCTTCATTACAGGAGCCCCATGGCATAGAAAGATGCAGAAGAATCACCAGCAGAAATAAGAGAGATGCAGTAACCCAAAGACGGGTTCTTGACTTGACATTTATTAAACTAACTTGTGCCCATCTCATTTTAACTGCGTAAAGACAGTAACTGTCACTATGTGACAACCTTATTACACTGGTATAGCATTTAGCTGAGACAGGTCAATGGTTCTTGTGTAAGAAGAGAGGAGTTAAAGGAATCTGGCTGTCAGCAGCTTGACCCATATGGGGTGGTGCAGAATAAAGGATGGTACCTGGTTTCCTCTTCCCAATAGGAGGTTTAAGACAGGGCTATCCAACTCTAGTCTTCAAAGGTCAAATTTGGCACAAATGTTTTAGTTTTCCTGTAACAGGCAGCTTTAAATCTGGTATGGCTTATAAGAGTCTTGCCCTGTAGGTGGATATTGGGGACTGGAGCGGGACATCCCCAAGTCCTGATTCTGTACCACTGTCCAGCCATGGCAATCATTCACACGGCACACAAATACTTCCTTTCTGTGGTCCTGCCATTCTTATCCCAGAACTAGAATATTGATGCCACTACCATCTTCAGCATACATATGAATATGGAAACCAGAGAAAGTTACCTGAGGGAGAGGGGAGAGAAAGGAAGAGAGAGGGACAGGGAAAGTAGAGAGAGGGGAGAGAAAGAGAGGGAGAGTGGAAACAGACAGAGAGAGAGGGGGAAGAGAGAGAGAGAGGAAGAGAGAGGGACAAGGAAAGTGGAGAGAGAGGGGAGAGAAAGAGAAAGTGAAGAGAGAGGGGAAAGAGGGAGAAGGGGAAAAGAGAAGGAGGGAGAATCGAGAGAAAGAGATGGAGTGCAGGGGGAGAGACAGCGAGGGAGGGAGTGTGGAGAGGGAGGACAAGTGTGGAGAGGGAGGACAGAGCAGAGAGAGAGACAGGGGGTAAAGAGAAGGAGAATGAAATATAGAGTGATGCTTCACTGTATGTGACCTCGATATA
>NC_092860.1:143820743-143821778 GCF_032062135.1 Pyxicephalus adspersus | reverse complement strand
GCCAATATGTCCTTATCTCACGGACTTAGCAGACCAGCTTGAATATCCTATTTTCCCTAATAAAAGAGAACTAAAGAAAATGGTCTCATGAATATTTATTAGGAAGATTTTTTTAGTGCATTGTATGGCTTCGTTTTAGGATGCGTGCAAACTAAAATGAGCAAAGAAATGTGTCAGGGGTGATACCGAGGATGTATAATATATACACATGGACTGTAAACATTTCAGTGAGTATTTCAAAGCTTTCTATTGTGAAAAATATATTTTTGTGTCCTCCTGATAATATTGTGCTCGCTGTTGAAGATATGTCTATGTTTCAAATGCAAAGCTGAATTTAGCAGAGAGCCCTGGCTAAATCTATAGGTGTTTATACATGCAGCTGTAGTTATTTTTTTTTTATTTAGGGCGTTTTTTTAAGGCAAGATCTTGTTATGGTTAAAGTGAGATTTTTGGGCAAGGTCTTGTAAAGGTTAAAGTGAGCCAAGTTTTAAATCTAATGCATGAAATGAAATGAGAAGGTGAGCACTAAAGATGGTTTAGCATGTCTTGTTAATTGCTTTTTGGCACAGTACCAGCAACAGGATAGCTAAAGCGTTTCGTGGCCTCAGCAGTCCCTTCTTCATCAGGCTGAGGGAATATTGCAATATATACAAAAACTTCTCTTGGGTTATTTCCTATAACTGAGGGACCAATAAACCCACAAAATGCATTTTTTATATTTTATCTTTAATAATAATTAATAATAAAAAATCATAACAAACTGTGACACTGCACTTCTTGTAATTTCAAGCACCCCTTTTACTGTGACCTAGTTTGTTTGGTCCATCAAACACTGCATGGATATCTAAATCTACCCTGTGCACAAGGTGACAATGCTTCACTGTACGGTAACCTGCATGGTAAAATAAATGGAAGATTAATTGAGCTACTGGCAGGTTCAACAGATTTTGTTCTGAATTGGGAAAACAAATGGTGCAGACTGCAGAACAGCTGCGTTTTCCTACCTCATTTCACAAACATTTCCCTAAACTGTTT
>NC_092860.1:143804920-143819019 GCF_032062135.1 Pyxicephalus adspersus | reverse complement strand
TACATAAATAAATGCTGGAAATATTTGTATTCTCTTCCTATGAAGGTCCTTAAGTAGCACTTCATTTGTTAGTATTCCAGGTGTAGAGAAAAATACACTTCTCCTTCTTAGTGGCACAAGCAATGAAATTATTGAGTGCTACATAGGTACTATGTATACCTTTGAGTGCTTCACAATCATACACATGGGTAGTGACCAAACGTATCAATGTATTTTATTATTTTATTAATATTTCAAGCTAATGTTCAGCCTTTTTTCTTGTAGAGCAGGGAACCCCCATCCAGCTACTTTTTACTGTTTATATCATTTAGGGAGATTTCCCTTGACTTCCTACCCTAATGACACAAAACAGGAAAAGAGGAAGAATGTGAACAAAAATGTAATAACAAAGAGTCCCTGGACCAGGGCAGAAGGAGAGAAAGGAACTGATTAGAGGTGAATAATAATAACAATTGGTAATTAGGGTTACAAAGACATAAACGTGATGTAACAGCTGGCCAAAGAAATCACAGGGTTTGCCCAGATACTTGTTATAGGCAGAGTTTTTCTGTTTAGTCAGACAGTTTTCCTTTTGACCTGAAGGTGGGATTGAAGTACCAGGCTGAATGACAATGAGCTTCTTGGCCAGGTGGGGGAGCTAAAGAGGCCTGGGTATGATCAGGTGTAACTGTCACACCTGAAATGCATCCCGGAAATTAGGCTGGGGATATAAACTCCCAGCCTGCTTATTCCTGTGGCTCGGTTCTTGGCTGCTGAGCTGGGAGGAGGTCCGCAGGAGCGGGGAGCGGGGAGCGGGGAGCGGGGAGCGGGGAGCGAGAAGCGGGGAGCGAGGAGTGAGGAGTGAGGAAGCGGGGAGTAAAGACACAGACCATTGCAAAAGATAGGTACTCACAGTGAGAAGAGTGGTTCAGGGACAATCAGGCTGGGGAAGAAAGTAGATGATTATTGATGTCAATCAGCCAGGAAATGAGGTGGGTTCTTTTTCACTTGCTGCAGTTTCTATTGCACACTGTAAGCAGCTTTCAATACAGGAGAGGAGCTGAACAACTGTGTAAGATTGAAGGAAAGGCTACAGAGCAACCTTAACATATGAAGCTACTAAACTAAAGCTTTATCCTCCCAGCTTTCCATACCAGCAGTTACAAACATGGAACTGTATTTGGCACAGTATGATCACTTAGCTCTGATTACCCTGACATAAGAAATAACCAGCCCCCTGTTGTCTCCCAGCTGTATGCACTGTACTGTAAGTCTAATCATTTTCCTGCAGAGTTCAGTAATAATTCCTCCTTCCTCCCTTTCTATTATATATATTTTTATTATAGTCTGCTCTTCTGCAATTTGCTGTAAATTCCTCCCTCTTCTTGCTGGGTGAGTATTTACAGGGTCTGATGACTGATGTACGGACACAATCCAAAAATTTTGTGTCACAGGGGTTAGTACATTAATGTACAATTTCCTTCATGGTCTCTTCTGTTTGCAATTGGCTTAAATAAAAGCCATCAGGGAACAAAAAGTGTGGAAGTCAGTGACTTGTGTATCATCCGAAGGTGCAATCCGTGTACAGTCATAGAAAGCTGGTAACAGATAAAAGCGACCTTTATGTAGAACATGCACATAAAAGAGCACACGGGGTGCACATGGTTTACGGTGCATTAACACGTGCATGCTCAGATGAGTTTTACCATCTTCTATCTCATTTGAATAGAAACATGTAGATCAACACAGCACAAAGAACAGCAATTTTCCAGTGCAATTTAGCAAGCCTTATGACAATGACAACGGTGCTCATCGTGTGGGTACTCAAAATACTGCAGTAATAAACCACAATATGAAGATTCTAACAGTTGTTTTTAAGGAAGAGTTGAGTCAATATAATAGGCATACAGGTGATCATTTTTGGATGGGCCTCTTATTTGAATCAGATGGCCATCTGCAGCGATCTTTTCACTATTCACTATAAGCACATATACATTTGGATTTTCTAACATTGTTGGTAAAGGAAGAATTTTTACATTGTTGCCAAGGACTTCCAGTAGTGGGCTGAAGTCTCTCCCTGGGTCCACAGGTTTAAAGAACTTTATTACTAAACCATTATTAGCAAAGTAAAAATTGCTCTATTCCATCAGGTGCACAGAGGTGAGAGCTGAAGAAGCTAATTAGAATATGTACAGATAGGTATATGGAAGCCACCATTACCGACTGCCATCTTTATCTTTCCTTTATTACTTTGTCAATGATCCAGAGCGGACATGCAAAGGAAGTTTTGGGGAACCAGTTACAGATATGATTATTGCAGGACAAATGTTGATTAATAAAAATGACAATCTGTGCCATTAAAATAAGTTATCAGGATCATACCAATCATGAATGCATGGAGGAGCCAAGGTAAGAGGTCTAGGCTTGCACAGCGCAGGCAACTACCACCCATTGCATTCCTTTTCCATTTGAGATGGACCCAGGCCCAGCATCATCCCCAGGTCATGTGAAAGCCCCATCTAAGGCAGCTCACATACCTCTACTTATACCCTTGTTGGTCTGTTACCAGCAGATCCAATGTCCAGGATCCAAGCTGTTGTCTGATACTGAGTTAACCTTTTTTGGTAAGTTTTTTATTTCATTTTTTTAAATTTCTTTTAATTTGCTCCCCAAGATTCGGCTGGGATAGGAGGTCCTACCAAAGTTTTGCACAAGGGCCAGGTGATTCCTAATTATGGCTTTTCACAGGAAGATATTCTTCTGCGTGTTAGTAGTGATTCCTGGACAGCCCAAGCTGGTCACTGCTTCATTTCATTTATTGTCAGCCTTTGCTTTGGAATTTTTGATGTTTTATGGGTCAGGGTTCCCAGGGGTCCCCTTTGATATATGTGAACATATGAGGGTGTGCAATGTAATTACTGATCTGTATAGCTGAGCATTGAGTTCCATCAATCTATATGACAGTATCTTACTTTCCTGTATGTATTGCTGTTAGAATTGTTAGCCTGTGGGCCAGCTATCTCTCCCAGGAGAAAAATGCCTGGAAAAAATTCTCAAGATCTATCTCGAGCTGCTCGTTAAATCTTGTGGCTTCCCTTACCAGTGGGATTCCATCAGTTACCTCCAATGTTTGCTGAGATTGTATCTCCACCAGTCCCTGCCTTAAAGGCTTGCTGAGCAATTACAGAAGACAATGAGCGACTTATGGCTCGAAGTAGGTTTCAAGGTGCCTGTGACTTTTTATCACAAATGTTTATTTTACTGTTTACCTACTATATAGGAAACTATCCAGCAAATAAAAATCAGTAAAAAAAATCAAATTAGGGAAAATTTAAGATTGTGGACTAAGGAGTAGGGTACTGCTGACATTTGTTGCCTGTGCCCCATGTCACTTCTCTTTCCCTTGGTTTTTAAAATATCAGAATTGCATAGGAGAGGGAGGAAGATGGTACCTGGCTCTGATGGTGACCAAAGGTCACTGGCCAGGGCCAGAGGATGCGATGGATGGCAGAGCACAATACATCGGGAGGAAACTCAGTACGCAAGTTAAGCTCCCTGGAGTTTAAGGTTCCAGAGAGAGATAAGATAGGTGTGTGTTGGAGTGCGTGTTTATTTTGTGTGGGGTAATGTATATGGGCAGGCGCGTAGCTATTATGGATTGCAAGGGAAACAGTCCACAGATTACAGCAAAAGTTGTCAATTCCATCCTCTCCTTAGGCTAGGTACACAATTCCAGTGGTTCTCGCCCGATAATGGGCTCAGGGCCGATAACGGGCGAAAATCTGGAGTGTGTACAGCGCGCATCGTTCATTGTCCGAACGACCGTCCTGGCAGATCCACTGACGATGAATGGCGAACGATAGTAATGTAAGGTAAGGGGGAGAGCAGGGTGCTGCTCCGAAGCTCTCCCCCTCCCCTCTCCATAGATCAGAATGGCACTGGATGTACACCACTCGTTCATGCATCGTGCAGTGCACAGTCGTTGGAAAGGATCGTGAAAGATCCTTTCCAACGACTATAATTGGAAGGTGGGTTTTGCTGGATGACCCACTGGTTTCTAGGTACACCCTCTCTTTTTATGATGAGAATGTATTGGGCCCAATCAAAGTTTTAATGAGTGGCCTACTGATTCCTAGTTACCCCTCTGCTATTTTCACAGTCTTTAGCACTAACAAACTGCATGGAATTGAGACATGTATATAATAAGACAACCCTTTAATTCAGCCACTGCACCTCAACAGGTGAAAAAAATCCTCATTAGCAATGTAGAGAATCAAAATGCAAGCTTATTGCCATGATGCGTTGTGAGTTATTGCAACTAACAAACGTGAATAGCCTCTAACATTCCAGGGAAAAAGCCCTGCATGCAGCATAATTTATAATGTCGGATAAGGTTTGCAGAATGTAAATTTATGAGAGCTGATTTCCATTCTCAAATTTAAAGAAAACTATAATAAAAAAAAAATCAAAGTCACTATAACAACAAACAGAAAGAGCAAAGAGTTTGTAAATATTATGTGCAATGCTTTGAGAAATGCTCATCAACGTTTGTCAATGCTCAGCGCTTATCTTTAAGGAGAACCAGTGAACTCTTCTTCAGTTCCCCATGCAGCCTGGTGGATTCAGGCAACAGATGAGTACAAGAATAGAAAATACAGCCTGTCACTTCTATAAAGTATATACCTATGGAATTTTCACCAGCACACCTTTGTTATAAAGAAGCATTTGCATATATTTGTGTATGAAGAAACACATTAAAAACAAGTCTTACAGAAAGTGTTACATTGCCCAAAGTGGATTAGGGACCATCTTGGTTTTGGGGCCCCAGCAAATTATCTTTGTTGTTCCTGAACAGACAAATTGGATTGAACCTTCAGCCATTAAAAAATCCCCAGGCGCATTCACTGCACATTCTGACTCTGCAAATCGATTCAGTAATCTGTAACAGCTATTGTTCAGCTCCTACAGCTCCGGCAATTCATCCATGAAGTCTTTTAGCTGCTGTAATTCAATTTTATCTGATTGGAAATATTTGCCTTTTTTTGTGACTATAAAAGGATTTTTGGTAATTATATTATGTGAACTTTTAGCTCTTGGCTATTATGAGTAAAACTTTTGTGTAAAAACTAGTAATTAAGTGGCACAAATGGAATTCAGGGAGAATAAATATTTCCCATAAAACTCTTATAAATAATACCTGCAATGGTCCCACCTAACAGGACTCTGTGTCAGGTGAGCAGATGATGCTCTGGGATGATTTTGATAATGCAATACAAGTGCAATACATCCAATCCATTGTATGCTTTTTAAAATATATAAAATGTAAAATAATAAAATGATGCACTGTATTTTTACGCCTATACACCAATTTTAAATAAAATGAAACCTTGATGGATATATATGGAGCATCCTAGCTGCCCCTAGGATTTCCATCCAGATGTGGCTGCCGGGCGTCCGTGATCCAGGTACCCCAATGGTAACTGTATGGGAACAGGTGGGAACCCCTTTGTACACACGGCTGCCCTTGCATTTGTGGTTGGGTTACAGCATGGTTCCTGGAAGCAACATGTCTCTTCTGGCCATGTGCTTTCTTTATCCTCCCCTGGAGGTTAGACTTGATGGTGACAATAGTGGACCCTGCTTACATAAAGTTTGCTGTAACGCCCTACTATGGGCAGGTAACAAGTCAGGAGCACAAATAGGAGAGAGAACGGGACACAGTGTTACCATCTTATAATAGGAAGTGCAAAAAAGGGCCTTCACAGCATGAGCATTAGATATTATTCTGTTAAAAACTGCAGTCCATCTGGATTTTCTATTGAAATGAACCTATTAAATACAAATAGCATTAAAACTAAAGGTTGTCAAAGTTTTAAAGAAAGGCAGAAAGAAACCAGAACTTAAGTCTTACGTCAGAATCCTGTGGGAAGGACCCTTGATCTCAGTTAGAGCTCTACAATCAGAAGGGAGCTGATTGGAGAAGTCTAAATCACATTAGGCATGGGTGTGTTAGATTGCACAAAAAGATCTCCACCCCAAAGACTACTGTGTCCTTCCTGACAACATGCTGGCAGGGGACAGCCTTTTGTATGCAGACAGCGGCTGCTTCCTGAAGAACATGAACTATAAGATGTTGAATCCATTTACTTTTTATGGTTTTGGAAAGTATTTGGCTGATTTAAACAAAAAGTTGAACTGTATTTTCAAAAAGAATATTGATATTAAATTAGATTTTTGTGATTAGATTTACATATTCATCAGTACTCTTACCTGAATGTAGATCACCTATCAAACAAATACATATTATTTAATACCTTGACTTTTAATATAGTTTTAGGGAATTTGCCTTGACTGGAGTTTTCCTGAGGGACAGTATAAGTAACAGTAATGTTTCATTGTATTACTTATGACAATGCACCTGGGCGCTCTATACCTCTGCACCACCATAATGACTGCAGGTTTATTAACCATCCACAACCAGCTTTCACAACCCTTATATGCTGCTAACTCCCTTCTATTAATCTTCACCAATCTGATTTTGCTGACTGGTCGATAATTTCTGCTGATGTTAGGATTTCTAGGAAAAGTGCAAGGGGATTGTTAACAAATTAGAACAGGGACACAGAAAACAAGCCAGTCAATGCACTGGTAAAGATGACACAGGTCTGCAGTAAAATCCAAATGACATTGCATTCGAATTAATGAATTTATCTAATGAGGGCAGCTATTTAATCAACATAAACAACCAGCAGGTGTTTTTAAATTGTTAGATACCAATAAACCCAACTTTTGGCATCTTTCACACAAGTTACTGAGAACACGTTTACCTACCAACCCTGCCTGTGTTTTGGGAAAACGTCAAACTATAGCAGTTAATGGGAATGCCAGAGATCTTTACACCGGCTCTTGTGGTGAAAAGTATTTAGCATTCTTATACCATTGTAGTTACTGAACAGTAAAATACATTTAGAAGAAAAGCAAATGTGCAACCTCAAATGAGGCTGAAGTGCCACCCCAGGGTGTAGTGGGGCAGGCACAGGTGGGAACGCAGGCTCACTTTTTTCAGGGATGGGCACATGCACCACTTTTACTTTGCAAATAATTCTTTAGTGGTCCGCGGCTCTGACTGGTCCACCCCCCCGCGGGACCAGGAAAAGGACCCCGCTGGGGAGGGGTGCACCAGCCAGAGACACACACCCTGTCTCCCGTATGGAATTGCAGGCTCAGGGCGGTGGCTGGGTTGTCTCTCCCATCCCAGGCTTAGACGCAGGCTCACATGTGGTATCATGACGTCACTCTGGGGGAAGTTTCACCACCTTTGAGTGACGCATAGGCAGGGGTGTAGTGGGGCGGGCACATTTACATACCAATGATGCTCGTGCCCGCTCGCAATGGATAGTGCCATGCCCCCTCTTCTTTTTTTACGTCTACACCCGATGCCACCAAAGCCAAGTCATGCAATATAGAGTAATATATGGCTCTGACTCCCAAAGTAACCCAGGTTCTGTTTCTACAAAGGGACAGTTTTAGTGTCCCTAAAGCAAACTCTACTTTAGATATACAGGGACTTCCATCTTGACCACCTTCTAAAAGAAATGTTTGTTTTGTGGCTGTGATCTTTTGACCATGATGGTTTCTAAATCACTTCCCTAAAATACATATGCTTATTATTTGTATCTGCATTCCTGTTCCATGTGAGTCACTTAGAGGATCAGAATTACAGAAAGCTAATCATTTAAAGGTATCGTTCTCAGAAGGAGATTGATGGCTGCTCCCGTAGATCTCTCATGACTGGTATCTTTTAATATAGTTCATCAGGCAAAGAACCAAGGCTTGTAAGTTTATGTCCATCTGTTTTCCCAATCTTTCCCACTAAGAGCCAATTCTTGACACATTTGGGAAGGATTCTGGTGGTCTTTTGGGTTTCTGAAGTGCAAATGTTAGAAGATAGAGGAGTTTGCACGTTAAAATATTCCATTGTCCCGATTTCTGATTTGTTTCAACATAGGGAACCCCTTGAAATAATTTTCAGGTCTTCAGGGAACCCCTGCTATATTTATTAAATCCACAGCTCACGGTATCAGAGTGATGGTCAGTTAGAAGAATTCCTCTTACATTTCTGGCCATTGGGAAGAATGTCACCCTTACAGATAATCAAAAAGATCACTGGTGTTACTTATACTGACCTTAGAGTCACAATTTGCTTGTTGTCCATATAATTCCTATCAAACTCTGGTGGAACCCTGGTTGAGAAACATTGCCTTGGAGAAAACTCCCAAACAGTCTCTACGGTAACAATCTGATTTGTATCATGTGTGACAAGTATGTTGTAGAAAGTTTTTTGGATTATTCCTGTCTGCATGGGGTTTGTATTTTCTACCTGTATTTATAGAAATCACTAAATAAACACACGTACGCCGCTTGGTTACCTTTCTGATGAGCAGCACAAATGGTGTAAAATTGGCAGATAATGCTGCTAAAGCACAAGACGAGTCATAAGGTGAGAACAGTTCAATGCATCAGGAAAGAGCAGCTGTCATTATGTCATGAATGATACGTGATGATATGACTTCTTCATGAACTCAGCAATGTCCCTGACAAAATGCTGCTTGTGCTCAGCATGTTCCTGAGAAATACATGTATATCTCATTGAAGAAGTGTTCCTGGTGCTCGGCATGTCTCCAGCAAATGACTTCTATGCTCAGCATTGTCCTGGAAAAGAGATGTGTAAGTGCAGCATATTCCTGGAAAAGAATCCCATGTGTAAATGTGTGGCTGTATTACAGACATTAGATTGTGAGCTCCAGAGATCAATGTGAACAACTTAATGTTCAATGTCATGTACTGTAACATCTAATGGTATCCATGCACCTACACTTTATCAATGACCTTTGGAAACCCAAAGGGGTCTATTTATAATTCCACCCAACACTCACACAGGATGAAAATTGAAAATATGCGAACCAAAATTATTTACACTACTAAACCCAATGAGAAATTTATAGATAGTCCTCCAAGTGTTGATATAAAGGAAGCAAAACAAGGTTTCTGTAGTTCAAATCATTCCATAAATAAATCATAGAATTCTTTAAATTTTGCAGGCTCCGTTGAAGTGTAACTTTCCCTCTGTGTACAGCGGTTTCAAGAAAAC
The DNA here is from genome assembly GCF_032062135.1 of Pyxicephalus adspersus. NCBI lineage: Eukaryota > Metazoa > Chordata > Amphibia > Anura > Pyxicephalidae > Pyxicephalus > Pyxicephalus adspersus. Next base: position 143,809,889 of record NC_092860.1, on the reverse strand, counting down.
CTCGACGTATGTATATTTATGAGGCTGGGACATCACCTGCAGCAGAAATCTTTACTTTGGAATGTTTAAAACACAGACATACCATAAAATGTAATGAAGGCAAAAAGACATCAATAAAACGGGTCCAATTACTGGAGCAAACATTAATATTTATGGGTTTCCTATGGTTTCATAAGCTGCAGTTTATTATCTAAACAGAACTGAATTATTTTAACCTTTACTATTCTTGTTTTATAATTAATCATATCTGAAGTTGATGTAATGGTAACCAAACAGGAACTTCAAACACAGTTATCAGTTTTTTGTATGGCTAAATAAAAAGTCCCAAGTTTAATTTAATATTTTGATCAGAACTCAAATAACATCAAAAATGAATGCATGTGCGGCGTCAAGAGGGACTTAAATACATTTCAGGGGTGATTTAAATATTCGTCCATGCAATATTGTTAATGATGGAGACAGAGATGAGGGTGCTAAGACAAATACCAGTGAGATCTTTTTGGATGTTCTGCTTACTCTGTGCATTCTAAAACCTCCTTTTACATATCTATCCTATAAAATAAAGAAAGAAAGTCCAACAAGTAGAAACCTCTCATTGTGGACACAGCTGGTGGAGAAACCTCCTATTGATGATGCCTGCAAAGTTCTGGAGCCAACACAACTTGGCAAAGCCAGCTCCAATGATGTTTTAGGTGTCTATAGAGATGGTATTCCAGCCACCACTATAGGGGGCATTCTTTACACTGGCCACCAATTGTGGAGGTATTTTCACATTGACCCCCCAAAAAAGGTTTTAGTAGAGATTCTCCTAGACCTGAAAATTATTTCAAGGGTAAAAATGTTGAGAATGACTGGACTAGTAGTATAATATTACCCCCTTACTAACAAACATCTAATTGTCAGTATTCAGTGTTTTTTCAGAAGCTTAAGGGGTTTATGTGAATAAAGAAAATGGAAACCAGCACCCTACAGGTGATAATAAAAGCAGGTTTTGCTGAAATATTTACCTCTTCTGTCCTCTGTAGACTCACTGCTCTGCCATCCAGTGTTTATCATGTTCTTGGCTGAAATATTACACATTGCTTGTAAGGCAAAGAAAACTAAGACCTAGCCCCTGGTTGGAGATCAAGCTATAAATACTATAGTTATACATACCTCATAAAGTTTATTATCTAAACAATCAGTTTTGGACAAAATAACAGAAACATACACTATCTATTTATCTTTAGAGCGGCAGAAGGTCAACTGCAAAGCAAACATGTACTGAGAGAGGCTGAAAGTGTCAGTTCCTGGGCTTAGAACCTTACCTTGGAATGTTTGAGAGAATATCTAAAGCTGCGTACACACGGCAAATTTTTCTCGCCCGATAATCGGTATCGGCCAATTATCGGGCGAAAATCTGCCGTGTGTACAGTCGGTCGTCGTCCATCGTCCGACGACCGTCCTGGCGGATCCATGGACGATGGACGACGACCGATCCTAATGAAAGGGAAGGGGAGAGCGCGCAGCAGGGTGCCGCTCCGTCGCTCTCCCCCTCCCCTCTCCATAGAGCATGAACGGTGCTGTATGTACAGCATCGTTCATGCGTCGTGCAGTCTTTTCTCGTTGGAAAGGATCGTGAAAGATCCTTTCCAACGAGAAAAATTGCAGGTGTGTACGCAGCTTTATTCCTTGTTTTATAAATTAAGCCCTTAGAGAAATTGTCCAAAGGTTGGTAACAATGGACTATGGCAGACATGCTGATCCATTTGCGCTTGCCATACAGTGCCATTCAGATAAAGTATTTCTGCACTTCCTATAAAACCTCTTTAATGAACTAGAATAAGCCTCCTTCTATACCTCTCAGCATGTATTGTATTATTCCTCCTATATTTAATACTAAGTGCCAGTATGAAGCATACAATTACCATACGGTCTATTTACTCCATAGTCTATAATCTTCACTTATAAATGTACTTACATTTCACAATCTGTATACAATGTGTCACCAAGCATTGGCTAGATCTATGGATTTAAGTCCAGATAATGGTTGACGCGTTACTACTATAGATTGTATAAAGATGGCCACTTACAATAGCACACAATGGCCAGTACAAAAGTAATAATATCCCATGTGAAGCATGCATAAATGGCAGATCTGCTGGATGCTGAATGCCAGCAATATAAGAGGTGTCACTTATTAGAGATGAACAGCAAAGAAAAATAACGTATCACTGGAGGACTTTTCTAGGAATGTAGCTCTTTCTACATTGCATTTCTTCTCTCGGAGGAAGTTAGTGAATGTTTATTAATTTTTAAGAAGATGTGGAAAATTAACTCATCACCTCCTCATCTCCTCTTTTTTACTCTATGTAATACTCCACACTGGTCTATCCAATATTAACTACCCCAAACTTTACTCTAAGGCTAACCAGAACTTACCCCTTATATATACAGATTTTGGGAAGGCATCATTCCTACCCTCCAACTTACCTTACAAACTTCTGATATATGAATATACCTTTTTAAAGACCCAGCCAGATCAGGCATGTATAATTCTATATTACGTTTTACTCAGTATGTATACCTACTATTACCAATTCATCTATATTATAGAAATAATCTATATATTGATTTAACTGACGCTAAACATTTCTAACTACATGTATCATTCACAAACGGCAATTTCCACAGCTGTGAATCCTACTCCTATACACCATTTTCTTCACCATAACCATTCTGATCACTACTCTAGTGACGGATACGTAAGTAAGAATCCTATAATTATATTATTTTTGTATATTTATTTTTACTCATGATACCATGAACATATAATGTATATAAGCCTATGAATAATGTTAATGTGTACTCACTATACCATGAACATATATCTAATGTATGTAAGCTCATGAATAATATTATTATATACTAGCAATGAACTGATGGTTTATATACTGTTTATTCATGAATATTGGTGAATATACGATCATAAACTTATATTCTTATATGCATACTGTTGAATACTGTTTTGTATCACTCACACTCTGCATTTCTAGATGCACACACAGATTGTTTAGTATGCTAAAATACCTATCCCTGAGGAAGCCGTGGCGAAACGCGTCGAATTAGCATGCAATACGATACGGTCACAAAAAACTTTTTGTGTGATGTTTTTTAATAGACTTTTTAATAGTTGTCTACATGTATAGTATCCTGAACCTCTGTCCTGTAAATGTCTAACAGGACAGTGAGAAATACTGTAACTTCATGTACTACGATTTGTTATCAATGTAAAAAAGTTTGAATACACGCATTTATTTTCAATGAACTACCCAGAGCCTCAAACATTTTTCTGGATGGTAACAATAATCAATCATGCTTGTGTAATGTGTGGGAACCACAGCTTATAGTTCACCTTGGAAGAGCAAATGAGCGAGGACAAGAACCAAATTTACCTTTTTCAGTGTTCCTACAGCAGTGATCCTTTTTGACCAACAGCAGGCTCTCACACCAATAAGAAAATAAGGGAGAGACCTGAATATCATTCTGCTGGTACTATTATTGAGATTTGACTGCCAGGAACATAAACCTTAGCATGCATGGTGCTGTGCGTGGCAGTTACCCCTTCCTAAGCACAGGCAATTTTGGGTAGATATTCAATCAACATCTCATGCAGGTACAGTTACATTTTGTCTACATGGACAACCAACATCTGCTAAAGAGAATTTCTCTAACATTCTCCAATATGGAAGTATATATAGTAATAGTGGATCATGTCTGTGTATTGTGTGTTGGAACCTCAACTTGTAGTCTCCTTTGAAAGAGGAAGTGACAGGGGGACAAGGGGTTTTTATACCTTTTTGTAGTTTTCTATTAGCAGTCAGCTTTTCACATGGCCGACTCTCACAACAGAGAAAAGGAAAAAGAGACCTTAACTTCAGTATGCTTATACTAATTTTGAGCTCTGCCTACCAGAGAGGACGTGATCCTAAATCCTATCCAAACTGCTAGGCTACAAGTCCGAGAATATGGCTTTGCTCATGTGGTGCAGTGGGGTGTCCTCTTACTATAAATGGGTAACCAGGGTGGACGCTTCAAATGGCATCCAACCCTTATATAACAAAAGGGGGGTGTTTGCAGGCAGATGATGGTTGCCTACCCATGAAAACCACCTCAGACATTTTCAATATGAGCATGGTGGTGGTGGTTTCCATGTTACCAGCATCCATAGGAGCTATATGAGGCTTTGCATGTAAATTTAGCCTAAATTATTAAGATTCAGAAAAACAATATGTCTTCTTCACATTGCCGTACACCAAGAAGCCCCTCTCCATCTGTAGATGATACACAACATACACAATTCTGGCGGCCTGAGCCTCATACCTTAAAAAACCTGCATGTTAATGCTTCTGCACAAATCTTCCTAATCCACTAGGTACATTCACTAGCAGATTGTTTCCCCACATGACATTATACATGATCATAAAAATAAACACATTATGCTATAGAGATTATCAATTTCTATACTGTACTATGTATTTATTACCTATGGGGTACATAAAAATATATATCCCCCCTTATTGTACATCTGCCGTGATGAGTTGTCCTAATTGAGTTTAGATGGATAGCTGAACTGAACAACAACATATGTTATTTCATGTATTCCGCAGTAAATATAGAACTGATATACGGCCGCATTGCTGATGGGGACAAAGCAAAGTTTTCATTACACATTTCAGATGTGTACATGTATTTCTTGGATAGTTTAATTATTGCATGAAATGTCATTTCTGTTATACAATCAGGAGAGCTTGTGTACTGGTGTTTATTGAATCAAAGCCGGTATCTTTCCGAATAAATAAAACCAGATATCCACCAAAAAACATATTGCATGCTGCTTTATATCACCAGCTCATGTCAATTTGCTTGTTTTCTGCTTATCCTGGAACCTCCTAATAATTACACAGGTCAACATGTCATTTATTTGTCA
>NC_092860.1:143760954-143803842 GCF_032062135.1 Pyxicephalus adspersus | reverse complement strand
ACCCTGCCCCGAAGAGCTTACAATCTAGTAGGTGGGGGAATTTCACACACAATAGGATGGGAGATATGTAGTGGTGCTTTCATTTGACAGAAGAAGACGGGTAGGCAAGTTTATAAAAATGGGTTTTGAGCGCTCTTTTAAATGATCTATCCCACCCTTATTGAATCAGAATGAATTTAGTTCAGATTGATGTCTGACTTTTGTATTCTTTTTTTACACATAAGAAATTTCTTGTAATTTGGAACCCAGTTGTCTTGATTTGGACCCCTAAATTCAAGAAGCATAAAAAAGCTATATACAGTAAGGGTTTGACTCTCATTGAATTTCAATGTTAAGTGACCATGGGCCAGAATTGGGGAAAAAGTTCCAACGAACATTTCCCAAAAGCCCAACCAGGCAAATGCAACACCTGTATGCCAGTATGAATTGCCATGTTACAATATAGAAGAGTTTCACACCTGGGTATTTGCCTGAATATTCAGGAGCCTACAAAATCCAGCTTAGAGTATAAGTGTGATCACAGATATATTGTGTAAAATAAAAGGGAGGGGGTAAAGCTGTCAAAATATTTTTTTGCTTGGTTTATATAACCTGGACCCTTACTGGATAACACTGATTAAGTGTATTTCTTTTTCATAATACTGTTTGTTTGCTGAACTCCTGCACATTTCCTTGCAGCCACCTCCCATCTACATGCACTCACTTCAGGGATGGGTGCACATCAGCTTCTTCTCAATGATGGTGGAACCGACCTGTGCATTGATTGTTGGCAAAGTTGCTGTTAGTATCCACCAGGAGCACACAGGACAGGGTGCCAATGCAGGAGAGCAGCTAAGAGGCAGGAACTCATATTTTATGCAGGAGCCGTCATGTCAGATTTAGCAGGTAATAAAGAAATGAATAGATTTCCAAAAAATGTCAAATTTAGTTGGGGAAGTTCACTGACATGGTAAATATTACATATGCCTTAAATAATTTAATTTATATACACTTTTAAAATTGTGCTTTAGTTTTTTGTTTGAATGTTCAGATTACATTTTTGCAGTCTTTTTTTGAAAAGTCATTGTAAAGGCCCATGGTTCATAAGGTGTCAGTTGGCAGATACTCAGTGCTTTTTCAACTTTGTGATGGAAAATATTTTCGTCTTGCAGTGTTCAGTAATAACAAGAAGAAATGAAAAGAAAGCCTAATAATTACAGCGCATGATTTGTTGATCGCAGCATGTACTTACCTCGTCTCTCACTCCTCGCCTCAGCAGTCTCCTCCACAAATTACATTAATGGAAAGTACAATCTTACTCTTGAAATATTCAAACCCTTGCTTTGGATGTTCTCGAAATGTATCAGCTAGGAGACAATATAATTAGTTTAGAGCACTAGTGCATTACATTCAAGTTTCATGCAATTAGAAGAGCTGGGATGTCCAAGGAGGTTGTTGAATGCATGTTAAATTGCTGAAAACACATAAAACACTTCTATAAGAAGATTAAATCCACTATATTTTAAAGAATTGCTCAAGTCAAAGAGTAAAATTAAACATTGACATGCATAAAATGATCACAAGTCTACTTTTTAGTTATTACTGATTCTCTTACATATTTTCCAACAGTCATTCCCCCCCAATGTCTATATTATTTTGATCCTGGAACATATCTGCTGGCCATGGAACACCCGCCTTCCTGTTTATCACATACAAACAACTGTAAGGAATATATTTTTGCTGAGTTTTGAATTTAAGTTGTTTTTGTGTATTTGCTATATTTTTCAGATAATTGAGTTGTGTGGAATCTAGTTATATCCTCCCTATCAGTAGGTCAATATTTGCTCCATCCTTACCTTGAAGCTTCTTACCTTGAAATATCTTGCTTAGCAAAGTTGTTAATTAAGTTTCTTGTTATTGACTAACTACTAAGTGTCTTCCACCTGGTTGTCTGACTATATAAACTGTGATGTGATAATAAAGATTTGTGAAGAAGTGATATAACTATATGCTTGAGCTGCTTGTGTGTTATTCACTGCTCCCAACGCGTTGTAAACAGAGGTCATGATGGGGAGGGATAAACTGATCTGGGATCAGCAAGAAATCACCTTAACAACAACCTAATGTGAAAATCTAATCAGTTCCAGGAGTTATCTTTATGCTTTGGTAGTTGAAAGTGTTTGATGATGCAGGAAGTAAAGCAATAGAGTTAAAGGAAGTGCATTTATTCTGCCCCGCTATGGAGCTGTGTGTGCTAATAACGTATATGTAAAACCAAGCCTGTCTTAGATTGTTGCCTCTGAATGACTGCACTTTAATCACTGTCCATTTTTTGCTCAAAAATTTGGATGATTTGTCATCAGGACGATTAGATGAGTGAGTATTAACAGCAGGGCCATGGACAGCAAAAATTCTAAACAAATGTTTTGTCATTTCCATTTTCTACCCCAACCAAAATACTTTCTTGTTGACCTTCTAAAGCATATGAAGCCCCTAACTGGATGATAGGGGTATGTTTATTAACAATATGCATAGTAATATGCTCTACAAATGTGCCTATTTTATCATTCTGTGCAAACTGAAAGGATCTTAGATATTAGATAAGAGATGGGCAAGTGTACTTTATACTACAGAAAAAGTGTTAAGTAGACATGGGCCACTGTACAGATATATTGGTTTAAAAATATGTCATTCCCAATTCATGCAATAGGTGGCGCTGTGTTTTTTTACATTTATAATGAGTTGCAATTGCACCACCTAGTGCACAAATTGAGAATGACAGCTGCTATTTACCCAATACACTTGTATTATTATTATTATTATTATTATTATTATTAATAATATTTTTAATAATAAACTGTATTTATCTAGCCCCAGAATATTATGTACATCTGTACATCAAATAAGGAACCCGTATGTTTGTCCATGTCTAATTAATACCTTGCAAGTGTCTATGTGTAGGCACAATCACTTGTAGCCTTCACAAGTGTGACAGTACAATAGGGAAGAAGGAGAATTGTTCTGTAGAACAAACCAGGAGGTTTACAATGCCAGAGAAACAAAACATGTATAATAAAACATAAAACAGAACATGAATGCAGCTACCATATCTATGGACTGCTAAGCTGAAATATAATACCCATATGTTCCACTTTTTGAATACATTTTGAGTACAGTTGCAGTTAAGTTCAGTGAATAGTAGCTCATTGCATGTGTTCATTTGTTGTTTAGAATTGTAAGGAATTTTAGTATTTTGAATATTTACTGTAGAGGTGATGTTGTTAACTTGAAAACAAAACCTTCCAAAAAAGACAATTTAACATAGAGTCTGGGATTTGAAAATAGGTTAAATGTTGCAGTCCAATAAATCGCCATTGAGGTAACCCATACATTATAAATTTTGCCACATTCCAAGAATAGGTTAAATTAATTATTAGTACTGTGTTAATATAGGTTGATGAATTAATAATATAAAAATTAAGGATTTTGCATAGAATAATCTGATAATTTAGAACTAAGAACTGTTAAAATGAATGGGATATTCACTCTGCAGGATGGGGGTATGGTCAGGGCCATCCAGAGGATGAACATGTCATTGGTGCTGTAATGGTGGTGTTGGTGGGGTACCACTGGAACCTTAGCCCACCCATTACCTGCAATGTGGGTCCAGCTGTCAAACTAAGCTGTTAAACGGACAGATTAGCCTTGTAGGGTACATTGGGAGAGTATAGCATTGTTACAGTGACAGAATAGTGTTGGGCTTCTTTTTTTCTTAATTTATTGACTGATTTATTATTTTATTCATTCATCCCAAATAACATATGTTCAATCACAGAACTAGTGCTTGACCAAGGTGTGCTCTGTATGGGATTTCATTATAAAAAACACTGAAAAATTAACAAATCACAGAATGGAAAAAGCCATTGGAGGAGAGCTGACATTTCGGATTAAAGTTGAGGGACGAGTTTTATTGGTTTCCAATGTGCAGACAAGGCCCGGGGGAGCTGGAGTAAATCTCTTATTCAATTTTGTTAAGTTGTGAACTCCTAATAACTCTTGTCTTATATGTTTTTGGTTGCTTTTTAATTATTTTCTTGGGTTTTATTGCTTTAGTTTTCCTTTTTTCAGGTAGTACTGCAGTAAAGCATTATTTTAGGAATAAATCACAGAATAAAATTGGCTTGTTTTATGATTTATAAATGAGTTTATTTCCTAGATGGAAGACCATATTTTAGTTGCAAAAATATTCTGTTTTAACATGATGACTACGAAGTATAAAGTAAGACCTAATATCAGCATAAAGCACACTGGTTTGACCTCCCTTCCATCCTACTTGCTTGTTCAGGGACCAAAAAAATGGTAACCCCAGGGCTGGTGGACAATGGTTGTCCTTCTTGTACTATGCTCAGGCCAGCCACTGAATGTGTGAATAAGTAACCTTCAGCCCAGACAAAAGGGAGTTGGGAAGGGGGCAAATTTTTACATCTTTACCTTCATAAGAGGTCATTGTCCCCCCTTGTTCCAGCTATGGATATGGTTTGATGTACCAATAAAAATTGGTAATGCAAAATCCATGGTGTTTCGAGTTATTTTTAACTTTGCTGTGTCCCCGAAAGTCCCAAGAGCAATTAGTGGCCTTGAGATTTACTTCTTAAGTATTCAACATTCTCTTTTTTTCCTAAAACAGTTCTCTTATATACATGGTGCCATTTTGATATCATTATTCTTTTTTATTCTTGCCAACTTTTACAATATATTCAAGCTATTCAGCATATACTGATCCTGATTTGCAAACCATGTGCTGAATACTTAAAGAAATAAAAGGAAATATGTGAATTCTCATGAAAGATAAATGATTAGCAATAAAGTTCAGATATAATAGCGAGCCCCGTGAGTGATAGGCAGAATACATTACATTATCCCGCACGTCACTTTGGAAATGTTTTGCTTCTCAGCTCATGCGTGCAGCATTACAAGTAGCAGAATGGCCCCGGTTTGCTTCCTGAGCTGATTTTCACTTTCTGAATTCATCTAGGGAGCATTGCTTTCATCACCGGAGGTGTCAAACTGTTTCCCCCAAAGAGAGCAACACTGTATATTTTAAGGGCATTGGCTGCGCCACAGCCGCTACAGTCCAATGACTTTGCACAGGGATTATAATAAAGACCACTGGCATCAGGATTTTCCCAATAATTATAATTAGTTTATTAAAAATATTCTGACATGCCAAAGGGTAAAGTGTAATTACTGTTTACTCATACATTACATTTTGGCTTTTCAAGTTAGACACCTGCTGGGCCATTTTGAATATTTATGCTGGGCCTCTTCTTGTACAGCTACCTGTACTGCCCATGGACTTCCTATGGTCGCTATATTTTCTGAATGTCCATGATTACTTACTGGTGTATCTGTAAGCCAAATGTTCCTATGTTGTAAGCATGGTTCATTGAAGTTCCCAGGGGAGGTTATACAGAATCATTTGATAAAAGGCTGTTATATCAAGATTGTTATATCTGTCAGCATAAATCACACTGGTTGGCCTCCCTTCCATCCTACTTACCATTATTTTCTTTAGGTGCTGTTGTATTACAAGGAAAGGAAGCAGAAATCATCCCAAAAGGCAGGGCTTAGTGTTAGAACCTTGGTTAGGTGTCTTTTCATATTGGTGGGATTTTCTCTCAGTTCCTGTAATTTTACTGGACAGCATTGGAGGTGATTGGAAAAAAAAAAACATAGAATCCTTCCAATTCAGATCTCAGCTTTTCCAAGCTTGATAGGAATTGGGAATTTTACAAATCCAAGTTCTGATTCAAGTCTTGGATTTCACATTGGGGTATATAATGTTTTCCAAAGCCCCAATTAATGAAAAAGGAGAGGAAAGTGGACTTTATGAAGTAGATTAGTAAGAGCAGGGAGAGGTTCTAGAGAGGTTTTTGTTATGCTGGGAGGTGACACAGGTCGTCAGTCTAGTGGACCTTTATAGGGTCATGATTAGGATGATGGCCTGCAGTGGAAGGCAGAGGGAGCAGATTTCGAGTTGGGATTGGCACCCACGGCAAGTTGTGGACTTGCTTGTTTTCAAAGTGACTAATGTATTGCTTATATGGAAGTGAGAGATGACTACTGGATAACCACACCTTTAAACCCTCACTATCATAGGAAATTTTTCAAGAATGGGAGGCAAAACTTTGCTATCATGAACAAACATTGTGGAACCACCTCGAGACTGCCTGTTTCTGTAAGGTGCATACCAGTGCCTAAACTTGTTTGCAGATATCCCTCTGTTACCGAAAGCATCAGTCCTCCTTGTCTCACCCAGAACTTTCATACACAGCAGCACCAACACCAACAGAACCAGGAAGGGTAGGGCTGACTGAACCCACTTAGACATGATGGCCAACTATCTCCAGCTGCCGTGCCAGTATCAGGCTGGGAAGTTAGAAGATAAAATGGGGTAGATTGTATTTGGGTACTGATTTATGGGCCTGATTTATTAAAGCTCTCCAAGGCTGAAGAGGATACACTTTCATTAGTGAAACTGGGTGATCCAGCAAACCTGAAATGGATTTCTTCAAAGTCATTTGATATTTGCTAGCAAATATTTTGAATCCTGGACCAGATCCATTTCAGCTTTAATACTGTTCTAGTGAAACAGACATAAAATTCACTTGTTCAAGTCACAGCTAAGAAGATTTCCATTGCTTAGGAGAAATCTCTCACTTCCTGTTGGACAAGACAGGAAATACATTTTATCTCCACAATGGATCATAAAAAAAACTGACTAGAGTTTTAATATCTATCAAAAACTAAAACGAAAAGTTTTTCGGTTTAGATATACTTTAGTTGTCTTATCACATGCAGCACGTGTCGTAAAATATGGCTCTAATATCCCATCACGCAATGTAATAAAATAAACCATAGGCAATATTGTAAACAGGGAACAGTCATTTAAAATTAAATTAGAAAAGAAAAGTATGTTCAGCTTGAAAGAGTTGTACTAATGTAGCTCTGCCCTAAACAATGGTTGGAAGGGAAAGGATTAAATTCTGTTCCAACCAATCCATTTGCTCTGCTCCCAAGTGTGACTTATTCATCCCTTTTCTCAATTTTCCACCTAATTCAAAGTTATTATTCTTCACTCACAGCTGCAGACGTATTAGTTCTGCTACTCTCTGTGCTATGAAATTGTACTTGAGCATATCATTTTTGTCAGTTTATCTCTGGGGGACTTTATAGCCAGGAATATCTAAAAGGCGGCTGATGAGAATACAGTGTATAGTGTTAATTTTTTTTTCTGGGGTTTTTCAATACGAATGGTAAAAGGATCCAACAGGGTTGGGACAACTAGTACCTGTGGATGGAGGATGTATGAGACACCAATATGATAGAATAAGGCGCAGGTTATATATGTTTGTGGTCTTCACCAGAACCCATTGTAAAGATGATGAAACTTGTATGGTGGGCATTTCTAGAATCCCAGGAGTGGAAGCTCCTTGATGGCACATGCTCGGTCTCAGCCATGGGCAGAATGGGCAGCCCCCCGGCATATGTGGCACAGACATCCCAGGAGGCTGCGGGTTTCCCCTTAAGTCTTTACCATCGTGGCAGTAAAGACATAAGGGAAGTGGACCTCCCCAAAATAAGCTTTTATTTATAAATATAGATGTAGCCCTCATAAGTGCTGCTGAATTTCTGCTGATGTTGCAACAAATATTCATGGCTCAGTCAATGTGTATATTTTTGGGGTTATTATAAATAAATTAATACATGCAGGAGAGGGTTGGATTGTAACTTGTTCCAAATTCCCCATGGACAAGATCTACCAACTGCCACCTCTATGTTTGACTAGCTTGGTTGGTAGGTTTTTGAGTTAGAAAAACCTTCTTCTATTCATTAAAACCAATGCATTGGTCTGTGTTACTGCAACACTTGCCAATGCACATTTTACAATGTGGTAATTTCTAGTTTTATTCATTTTGATTAACAATACATTAAATAAACAAGTCACAATGCACCATGTGTTGTTGTCAGATAAAAAATGCAAGTGGTAAACAGACTATTTAAATACATTATATTGGCTGCCTAATATAACACACATTATTGTGTGGAATACCACACACACTAAGACACTGCAAGGGAGTATAAAGGTCTATACAGTCCCTAAATGGTCATTTGTAAAACAAAGATTTTTATATGCAGCAAGTTACCCCTGCAGAAGCTGACAAATGACAAATATTTATTGTTTTAATTCGGTAGACAGTAAATGAGTGTTGGATACTCAAGACAGCTCTAACTGCTCACTTGAGGCCGACAAATTGCAGAGTCCACAAAATCAGGCACCACGTGGCACAAGTTTATCATGCATGGTGGCATCCAGTACCTTACAAGATACTTTTACTTGCAATATCCCACAGCTCTCCTTCAGACAATAATAAACAAGGAAATCCTTCTCACAGATCCTCGGGGGATGGCACTATAGGGACCTTTTTAAATTATTGTCCTGTTTTGAGTGATTCGCTGTTTGCTGTTCTGATGTTGCTATCAAACTTTTTGATCTTTTTCTTGAATGGTCCAGTGTGTTTTTCCCAGGATTTGTTAGTGAAGAGGGCTATTGTGCACAAATATAAACCGTTCTGCCCTAAGCAGTTGGCTTGTGATGCTCATTGCATTGTGTGAATTTTATCAATAGATCATCACTATATGAATGTTTGCTGGAAAAGAATCTTAATTTTCTTAAAGTTGTATTGCTATCTAGGCAAATCTTCCGTAATGGTCTTCCCCAATACCCAATGTCTCTTGGACCAGAGGTAAGAATTATCTCTTCCACGGGGATGTAGACAGCACAGTTTGATGTTCCCCACTAAACTGTTTTGGTTCTGCACAGTCAATTTTATTGCTCTCCATGTTCCTATTAGACAAACTATCTCTCGATTTCAATCTCCTTGAACATTATTACTTGGACAGAAAGTAAAGGAAAATAAAATTGAAGTTCCAGTAAAGGTGAAACTGCCCCAACATAAAGTAAGGTCCTTTTGGGAATAAAAAAGTAATACTCAATTTTGTAAGATCCAATACACAAGAGAAAACAAATTGTGCAAACAAACCAAATACTTGTATCATTCCACAAGGCACCTGGTTTACAAACAACTCATTGGACATATTGCATAATTTATTTTTTATCTGTAACAATAAAGAAAAGAATTGAAAAGATTGCAAAGTTTTCTTTATTCCAGTCTGTTTTGAGTAAGATAACGCATTGTCTGACCCTTTCTGAATTCATTTTGTGAGCCCTCAGCAGTGGTCACAGTGCCAGGCATCAGCCCCGGGGGCCTTGTGTAAGCTTCAGCTCATCAATCTGGAAAGTTCTAGCAGCAGCTGCCGGTTTCTATCTGCCAAAGAGTATTGAGCAAATGTGTGAGTGATTTTGATGGTTTAGTCTGCAGACTTTCCAAGAAAAAGCAAAACCATTTCAAGTTCATATAGAATTTATGAGCATCAGTGTGTCCCACCTCTGCTGGTGCTAAGTAGATATACACGGGCTTAGAGGGATGGATGTCCCATGGGGTTCATACATATATGTGCTAAAACTAAACTGAAAAGGCAAAATCTATAACACCTAGCCTCAGCCAACCCCCATCCTTACCTCTACTCCAGTGGGATTAAGAAGTATTACATAGATGTTATCTTGAGAGAAAAAAAACTAAAGGTGCGTACACACTTCCAATTTTTATCGTTCCAATCGAACGACGAACGATCGATTGGGCAAAAAATCGTTCGTAAAAATGTAGCCAACGACGCCGACGAACGACCGGACCGGCGGATCGGACGACGATCGTTGAACATCGTTCGTGTGTACGGTCGTTCGTTGATCGTCCATGTTCTGAGCATGCGTAATGAACGAACGCTCGTTCACTTTCCTGTCGTGCACATAGTTCCTCTATCGCTCAAACGATCGTATCTATTGTGTGTACAATATCTACGAACGATCGTGTCGTTATCTCTATGTGCAGGATCGGTGCTATACGATCGTTCGTAGATATCGTGCAGGATCGTTCGTCGTTCGTTTTCCAACGATAATAATTGGAAGTGTGTACGTAGCTTTAAGGATGATAAGTTAGTGGCAGGGGGATTTTCATTTATACAAAATGGGGACATCAACATAAATTGTAATGCAACTGGACATTAAACAATCCAGCACATGAAAGTCATCATTAGCTTTTATTAGATCATTTTAGTATTAAATTGATTTTTCAACACAGTTATAAAAAACACAAAAAAGAATACATGAAATGAAAAAAACAAGATAGCTTGAAACACAGTATAATAATAAGAGTATAGGAATAGGAGTATAAAGAAGTGAAAAGAAAACTAGTTTGAGTTATTCAACCTGGAATTTTTTTAATTTTTTATTTTTGTTACAATATACTGTACACCCAACACTCATTCATGAATAGAAGCTGAAAATGCTTACTTTATGTATACATTATTAAGTAACACAATTAGGCACAATTCTGTTGTCCCTATGACAGCTGATCTGCTGCTTCAGATATAGATTGGGTCAGGTTCTGATCCAAGCTACTATAATCATCACACACACGGCTACAAGACTTTTCTAGAGCTGCCCCAACTCGCTGGAATGGTCTTCCTCGTCCTATTCGGCTTGCTCCTACTTTCTGCTCATTTAAAAGGGCTCTCAAAATCCATTTTTTCAAACTTGCCCACCCGTCTTCTGTCTTTTGAAGACATCACTACTTCCCACCACTACATATCTCCCCTCCTATTCAGTGTTAATTCCCCCACCTCCTAGATTGTAAGCTCTTCGGGGCAGGGTCCTCTCCTCCTGCCTGTATTTGTCTGTTATTTGCAACCCCTATTTAATGTACAGCACTGCGTAATATGTTGGTGCTATATAGATCCTGTTTATTAATAATAATAGCAATATTAATAATATACTAAAAAGCCAAGTTACCACAGTGTAATAGTAATGTAATTGATGTATCAAACTAGAAAAGCAGTTTCAGGATATGCCACCAGGTAGCATCTAAGTATAAGGTTTTTTTTCTAATGCCTTGAGTTTATACTCGAGTACATACTGATATAAATAAAATAATAGCAGTCTGTGTAAGAATAGCTGTGTATGACTTCCTGTTCTGTAACAACAACAACAACCCCTGTTTATTTCCCCATGTCACGGGGCAGGATAGGAGGGAACTCCTTGGTGAGGTCACCAACAGAAAACAATGGCAAAAATTCTGACTTCCCTCTTTAACCCACTCCAGAATTGACAGGTTTTTCATAGTCAAAACATAGTGTAAATTGGCGGAGCAAACTGGGTATTGTGGTTCCACTAGAAAGTCTTTGATAGACTATATCTACCAGTGGATATGACCAAGACCACATTTTAGTTGAACATCTCGGCATCTAATAATGACCTGTAATAGCATTATCTGAATTGCTCTTTAATGTGCTGCATGTCATGGATAATGTTTATTTCTTCAGTTTATTAAATCCTGTGCCCATGGGATCTTTACAGAAAGAAGGCTCAGGAAAAACAGTGAAGTGTAACCGGCATTGAGTTTAAGAGTGTAATTATACATTGATTGCCCTTTGTGTCTTCCCATGCTGTTCTTGAGAATGCACTTGAAAATATAATTTGTTAGATATTTTGGCAGCGATAGAAATACAATTACCATCCAGGCACAGAGCAGAGAATGCAAGCGGGCCGGATGAGAAGATTAAATAGCAGCTGATGTCAAAAGTGTATTTTCAGACAGAATGGTCACTGCTTGTCTTGTAAAGTCATGTTTTCTTTTACTGTGACATGAGTGCTTTGATCATTCTGTGTTCCTTACAATTTATCACTGCCATGTTTTTCACCACTCCATCCACCTTTCACTGTAGCACCACTGTGCACTTTGTGAACATTCTTTAGCCCGTAATGAAGCGCTCCCTACCATGTAAGGGCCAATTGGCTGTGTTAGCCTCCTAGGCCTGATAGTCTCATTACTTTAGGACTACTGTTGATCTGTAGCAGTAAAATATAATAATAACTTTATTTGAGCCTTGACTTTTCTTTAAAGGTCCTTCTGTAAAAAAATATTCAAACCACTCCCACCCTCTTGTAACTGATTCTTCCATCCTGCAAAATTTATTTTTTATACTTTGAGAAGAAAAATAAACCATTTTAGGGTGCAGAGGACTTCCTAACTAGCGCTGCAGATGTGCTCATGCTGGCCATCCCCTCTACCCTTATTGGCATTATTACTGCAGGTTCCTCTTCACCTCTGAACCTGCATCATGCAGTTATTAACCTGCACACCCAAATTAAAGACCCTTCTCTATGTATACTGAAGAAGAGAAAAAAATTTGGGCATCACATGACTTCGGCTTTAGGTGATTAATGCCAGCAACCAGTTAGAGAATTGGGGTGGTAATGGACTCTTTGAAGAATATATAAAGCTAGTGTTCATGAAGTAGAACAAGGTTAAACATTTTTTTGCTATCTGTTTATCCATAGGAAGATTTCACTTCGGTGGACACAACAGGAAAGAAGAGAAAATTTAGGGAAAAAAAAAGAAAATTAAGAAATGTTTTTATTAGAAATTTCTAGTAATGAGGGACACAGAAAGCGGGTTATGGCACTGGAGGGCCTGCTAAGCAAAAGGAGGCTAGTTTGCAAAGTATTTTGTACTTAAAATTCCCATTTGAGACAATCCCTTGCCGAGTGATAAAATCTAAAAAAAAAAAAATTAAAAAAATGAAACTTTAAATAGATCTGCGGAATAATTACCGGTAGGTATCGAGTGAATGTTTTCTTTTGTGGGCACAAACCAGTCATTGCACACTGCGCAACAGATCTTATATTAGACACCCGCATGTCTTAGTTTTGCAAATTCATTTGTTTTCCAAAGAGAGAGGTGGTGTTCATTTCTAAGTTTGTCCCCTTTAGAGTCTTGCATAGGACTTTTCATACTACAATATGTACAAAGCTGAGTAGAATTTACAAGGTCTGAATGAATTGAATTGGAAATTTCACAAACTTATAATTCCGATATGGAATAACAACATGTTTTATTTAAACATAAAATGATATGTCGGCTTCATTAATATGACTCTATGGAAATAATGAAATCTGGTGATCCTTCCCTGCTGATGGCACAGTGGAGGTGATGGCCGTACCATGTACAATGCAGAAGTGATTATCCCCAGCCTGGAATGCTGTGTCTGCATTATGTATCTGACACAGAATACAAATTGGGACAGGATGCTAAAGTGCAGAAGATTTATTTTTAGAATCATTATTGGAACCGGTTTGTCTTTCTAGGAATACAAGAGAATACAATGAATACAAGAGAAGAAATATATAAGAGCAAATTCTTTTACCGTACCAATTAAGCTGTATCACACACTATAGGCCATTGAGTTATTTATATATTTAGGTTTTTGATCGGTCTCATATTTTGGGGTTTATATATATAGTACACTATATATAATGGGTTAAATAAGAAAAGAACATACAGTACTTTGCTGCAATACATTCATGTTTCCTTGTGTTTTGTGGCATTGTGGTGCACCAAGATGTTGCTGATATAAAAAACTACTTGATGAGCTGGCAGTAATTCAACGTTCTCCTAAATTCCTGTATGTGCTGACAACACAATGACTCTGCTGAATCAAATTCCCTTCAGCCCATTTACATCTGGACCTTATGTTTAATGCATGCATGTTAATATGTGTCAGGGCAGCTTATTTACATGGACTGCTTAAGTAACCACAAAAGGTTCATAAACTATTGTTTAGCAGCACAGAGCATGACAATACACTTTGCCATCTTTTGTGTCTGGGTAGAGTTTGTAATTTATGGTGACATTCTAAATGAATTACACCGCAGTGTACCAATACACATAGCACCATTGCCATAACACATATAGAACTGTGGGAATCTAGCCCTAAAATTGTTCTATATTGAATTATAGAACATGTACTGTAGTGATTGTTTTTTTTTTTTTTTGCCCAGACATATACATTATATATTATTATATTCAATATTCCATTATTGGAGTACGGGCCTGTGCTGGAATAACTGATATGTGGACCCACTTTAGTCCAGCTCGGTTTATTTTTATTAATCCAGATTGAAGAAATTGGAGAGGAGTTATCTGCATGTTTGTTCTGCTTTGGCGACTCAAAGTATTGAAGCCAGGAGTGGTGCGGGACAACAAAATGACGAGCATTTATTGAAAAAAAAAGGTAATGACCTTGAAGGAGATGATTGTTGGAACCATGACACTCAGCAGGGAACAAGCATGCCTGTTGGATGCCAGCAGCCAATGTAGCTTTTAAAAAACTTGGAGTTAGTGCCAGGACCAAATCATCCAAATCTAGATAGGATTCTAGGACCCGGGGGATGTAGAGGCTCCAGCAACAATTATTATTCTGAATTAAACCAGGAAAATAGCACAATGGTACAATCTGCGTGTACATTTACAGGGTAGAATACTTTGATAAGCATTTGGTGTCTGATAAGGATAATCCATGCAAATCCAAATAGTATTCTCTGTCTATTCCAATCAAAAGGATAGGGGCCAAAGGCAGAAAAAAGTCTAATTTTTTTTATTACACCAAAAACTGAACTCAAATTCCAACACACTCAAAAGCATGAAAACAATTTCACTAAAATCACCAATTTATCCCTCTACGACAACCTGCTGCCTTCTCCTACCAATCATGATCTGACTTCATAGATGAGCCTAGAGATCCGCTAATGTCATCACTGATTCGAAAATAAGGAATAGAGTGCAAACTGAAAGGCATAAAATGGCATTTTATTGAGGGGTATTAGGAAGACTATAATGAATAATCAAGAGACTTATTTATTGTATATGCATAGCCTATTTATTGTCCTACCTACAAAATTATAGCAAGCAAAACAGACAGTAAAAAAATGTGCTTGTTAAATCTGGACAAATGAACAATGGTGACTTACAAGTTCAACGAGACACAAATGTACCATCTCTTCAGGAAAAGTAGATTCCATTAAAAGGCCTAAGGGAGATTTTGATGGATATCACAGAAGAAGCTAGTCAATGTCTCCATCGATCGCAGAGGAAATTCACATTAAACATTGTTATAATCGAAATGTTCCCCTGATGAACACTTATTCCCTAGCAGGTGTCCCAAAGGGAATTACATGCTGCTGCTGATTTCTAGAGATCTAGATAGTGGTGGTGATTGGTCATAAATTAATTTTCATGAAATGTCCAAGTGTTAAAATCGGTATCCATCATACTCATTGCTGTCTGCATTAGAAGTGATGGTCGCTGCATTTATAGTCTCAGCAGTAGCAGGAGCAATCAGAGATGCATTTCTAATCTTCACCTCTCTAAAAAGGAAATTCTCCAACAATAGCTGCAGCTGCAGTGTTATAGTCGGAGTGGAAGCAGCTATGAATATATTTATTTTTGTATTTATACATTTACATTAGCACTGCAGCTTTTTACACGCTCCAAGTCGTGTCACTAATAGTCTCTCAACAAAGTGTGGAACGGCACAGTCCAGATATGCAGAGCACACAAACGGTCTATTTATAAAGCAGTGAATGTGACATTCAGTTTTTCGGTGGAGAATCACTGTCATTTTCACCCTTACTATTTGCTCTGGTCACCATTCACAGGGACAGAGAATGATGGGGAATCTAAAATGTTGTGGTGTTATAGTTATAGGAACAGATCATTCAATCTAATCCTACTTACCTCTCTAATGGAGCACCAATTTGTCAAGTCCAAGAAGTTATTTCCTGGGAAAGAAAGTTTATGGATTTCTCCTCATTAGGACATAGTCAGCAATAAGAACCCACAAGTAAAAAGTTCATAAAGTGTGGTAGTGTGTAATATAAATGGTAAAATATTCCAAAAGAGTCTTTCATAAACCCACAATATGATAATAATAAACAGCCAATGTGTTTTAGGAACTCTGAATTCTGCAAGTGCAAAAAAAAGAAAGAACTCAGACTAAATAGCATTTATAAGCTTTTATGATATTATAAGATTTTAATGTGTTAAAGTTGCTCCTCTGTGACTTGTCTTTGTTCACTTGTTAGCAAAAACACTTGGTTGGTCTATTTACTATTACAATAAGTGATTCATACAGATCCACTTCTTTGCTTCCTATTCCTTCTTAACACTCTACAATTTAGGTGCATTAGATTGTCAGTAGATGGGTCTGGGTGCTCCTATAGAGGTGGTGGGGGGGGGGGTGTAAAGGGCTAGAACTAACAGTACGGTCTAAAATATAGGCAACAGCAAGGCCCAGGAAGGCAATACAACTCTTTCTTACATTTTATCAATCTAACATACTAATATTTTGTATATGTTTAACCTATACTGATTATAGAAATAAATGTTGCAAATAAAATAAGCTCTCTGTATACTATGTCTGTTTTTTCCTAAAACCAACATACAGTTGACCTTCACATTTATTTATTCATTGACATTTTCACCCGCTTGTGAATACCTGGTGGAGCAGACACAAAGGTCACCTTTGTTTACCACTTTTGTAAATCATTGTATGTTGTTACTGCAAGAAGCAAGCTTACCACTGACTATTGGATCTGGGCAATGGTGAGTGGGGGAGACAAATGGACTACAACATCCTTTTTATGTGCAGAGACTTTGTCCATGAAATGAATGTTATCCGCAAAGCATTTGCTACAAATGTGTTGCTGTGTAAACATATCCTATTTGAATGCCACTAAAAGTGGCTTTTAGGGGGAAAAAAAAGTGTCAACTGCATTCTGATTGTGAGCACCTACAAAGCGGCCAGCGAAAATGGTTTCCAACAGATTTCTTCCAACGAATCCTGATTTGAGGACGGAAGCCAAGAAAATATTTGTGTTATAAAATACTGATACCAAACACTAAATATTGCAGATAGGGCAGCATACATTACATTTTGCATATTCTTGTACGGGGAGTAAGCAGTGAACACCTCTTTTTTTACCGTGCTGCTAATAGAGGGAAGGAATTACCATTAAAGTCCACATATTCCAATATTCCATAGTAGAGAAACCTTGTATTATCTCTATTTCAAAAACACTAAGGCCAGCCATAAGCATGATACCTGACCAAAAGCACCTTGTTTGTAGGATGCACCATGTGAGAAGGACAACAGCAACACAACCAAGGACAATTTATCTAACTATATCATTCAATGGTTATCCCCAAATCCAATCAACAGGCAAGAATTTGTCTAATTTATAGAACTATGTTCCTTCAATGGGCCTGATTTATGAAAGCTTTCCAAGGCTGGAGAAGATTCAATTTCATCAGTGAAGCTGATTGATCCAGCAAACCTGGAATGGATTTCTTCATAGTCATTTGCTATTTGTTAGCAAATGTTTTTTATCCTGGACCAGATCCATTCCAGCTTTGCTGGATCACCCAGCTTCACTGATGAAATTGAATCTTCTCCAGCCTTGGAAAGCTTTCATAAATCAGGGCCATTAAGTGAGTAGAGTGTCAAGAAGGAAAAGGAAGCAAAAAAGTGGATCTGTATGAATCACTTATTGTGATAGTAAAAAGACACAACATTTTTGTTGTACACTGTTAGGAGTTTGCCACTTGGGAGGCTCTTGTAAACATGGCAGATGGCGGCTTTAGCCTTTTGTAAAGATCCCAGTGAAAGAAACAATTTATATTCTGCTAGCATTTCAGAGATAATCAAACATTGTTGAATAAACAAGGCTTCTTCTTTTTTTTTCTCCAGAACACAAACATATATATGTGCCAGTGTGCTACTTCAATTCATGATTGATTTTCCTTGGCTTAAACCACGGCATCCATACAAACTTTGTATTCAGGTGTATCCCCAAAAAGTGACAGTACATGATATGCTGACTTGACAGCTGAATTCAAAGACACCTGGCAGTCTGATTCTCTTTACTGTCTCAAGGAATTCTAAGATAGATTATAAAGAAATTCTCAAACATATTGCTTCCCTGCCAAGTACACCTGCTGCCAACATGTTAAACCATTCACTGAACAGATAATGCTCTCAGAAAACATTGTCACAATTGGAAAATTAAAAATGTTCACTTGGTTGACCTATATATGAATTTGGCTTATCTTTTATGAAAGTCTCTGGAGGGTGTATTGCAGCTTTTGTATATTAGAAGGGAAAGTAATTTGGGGAACGATAGAGGCTTGCATAGCCAAAATGTGTCTGTCATTTGGGAAAACATTTACCATATCTCCAGCATGAAAGTTCTGAATCAAAGCAAATCTAAACTCAGGACCGAAAATGTGATATATTGCAGAATACCATTCTTTTGTGTTTTTTCTTCATACCGAAAATCACATATTTCTGTCTCTGAGTGGCTATACTCCACTGTATCCATGAATGTAGCCATGGTTGTCACTCAGGTTGGACATCAAACGTGTCTCCCTCTCTTTACATGAAAGAGTGAAGGTATTAGTAGTTTATGCAGACAATGAAATATTTTTTTTATTTCAGTTCAGCTTAAAAATAGAGATGACTAGGGATGGGCGAGAATGCCTCTGGCATTCTCGTGGAAAATTCCTTGAATTTCCAATGGCCCCTTAAAAATTTGGCGAACCGATTTTGCAAATCCATCGGAAGATTTTCCATCGGAAAATTTTACCAGGAGGATTCTCAGTGCTGCATTCATTCTTGCAGCCCTGGGAATCCTCCTATTTGCGATCCCTGGCTCTGGAGGTTAATTATCCTCTAGTGCCCAGGGATTGCAGTGGAACTGCAGATGAGAGTTCGCCTGCAGTCACAGCTGATTGGAGGCACTCGCATGCCTCCTCCAATCAGCTGTAACCGCAAAGTTCCCATGGTCACCGGGCTGTACTGAAATGCAGATGAACTCTCAATGCATTCATGCAGCCCTGGGAATCCTCCTGTCTGCGATCCATGGGCACTAGAGGTTAATAAACCTCTAGTGCCCCAGGATCGCAGTGGACTCTCAAGGCTGCATTCATTCATGCAGCCCAGGGAATCCTGTGTGCGATCCCCGGCACTAAAGGTTAAATGAGGACAAGTCTCCCCATTCAAAACCTCTAGTGCTCTCCGATTGGCTGATTGGGAAAGCTTTTCTTAGCCAATTAGAGATGGGAAGACTTGTCCCCATTTAACTTCTAGTGCCGGGGATCCCACACTGAGCTGATAAAAGTGGTGACCCAGGACGTAAGCATGAGGTGAGAGAGATGATCTTCAATATCAAGGGCCATGTGGGTAATAGAATACCCAGTTTTCTACATCAGTGGTGCACAACTTCAGTCCTTGAGGACTAGGACCTACACACATTTTTATTATTTCTCTAACAGCCAGCAGTAAATTTAGTAGGATATGGATTAAAAAAGTCTGAAAAATCAGACTATTTTGTATGTGGCTCCCCTTCTCTAGAATCAACTATCACTGATTATCATTACTTCATGTCAGAGAACATTGCATAGTGAACTGTCTGTCAATCAAAATCAGGAACCATTAAATGCTGTTTTGATTTGAAAAAATCCTAATTATGAGAAAACAATCTGAACACATTTCGCTTATTCTTTTCTGGGTTTAATAATGAGCATCAATCATTCCTTCAAGGTAACCCTAAGGGCAGCATTCACATATCAGCAATTGCTTTATTCACATAGTTTTTGTAAATCAAACATCCACACAAGTGTGCAGGAAAAACCATTTAATGTTCCTGCAATCCTTTAACAAACCAGAAAAAATGTTCATCCCAATCAGGAGAGATAAGACAAGGTGACATTTGACTTCTTTAATGCTGAAGGAAGGTACTTAAGAAATCAACAGCTTTTTTCCCTGAACTTGATGAGTAATTAAAGCAGGAGGAAAAATTAGCAATCACAAGTGTTTAAGTCCCATGAGAGATGTATAGATGAATGAAAGAGCATTTGTGAACACTTGCAGATGTGTAATTGGTAAAGTGTCAGTATTTTAACAAAAGTTCAAAGGTAGTGGAATGATTAACTATACAAATTCTCTTTCTTCTAGGGCTTCCCTATAGCCATGATGGCCACGGTTTTTTCTTTATTATTACTAGAACTGTGATAGTAAACTTTTATTAGTTTTGCATTTATTTCTGAAGCTGAGAGTTATTATTCAATGTGTATATTGACCGGCTCCATTTGCTGTTTCATTGGTGTCATTGCATTTATATGTTATCTTTAACCGTTTTGGGAATGTGTAGGGAGTAATATTGTATCCCTGTACAAATTCCCCTGAGCAAGGGGATGGATAGCCAATACCCCCCTTAATAAAGAGGGAACTTCCAAGTTCAATGAAAAGCTTCTTTTTGCAAACCTTCACATACATTTTGGGGGACTGAATAAGGGGAAGATGCCCTGTCCCTTCAACATGGGACCTCCCCTGGTGAAGAGGTAAGGCCTGCTATGGAGATTGGACACCAAAAAGTTTTCAAAAGTTACTGTCTGGGATGTGATGAACTGTGGCTCTGGATGTACAAATAGTGAAATGCCAGCTGTTCAATCTCAGTAAGTATATACCTGTTGGGGTGGATTAATTTAGCTCGGGTAAGGGGGCAAACAGAATAGCTGCATTTTTGTTATTCTTTAAGCTGAACATGTGTGGGGTCAATTAAAAAGAGAAACAAAACCTCTTCTGCCATGATGCAGAAATATGAAAAGCATGGTTACACATCTACCAAGCAAAATTCTCCTCCACCTATGCTTCTCTGCCCTCCCCACCTAATCATCACTGCTGCCAACTGCTTTTGATCTTTTTCTTAAACCTGAGACTTTAATCTCCTCTCCCGCCTGGGATTTTGTAACCGGTGAATTTTACAAGTGCCTGGATTGTACATTGAGCCACATGTGCATGATAATCAGTGATCTATTAAAAAAATTTAAAAATAATCAGACAATCACCAAGCATTCACTGCATATAATTCTTCCTGGTGCATGTGTTTTAATTATGGTGATTGATTCACCGGCATTGAATATTTAGATAATGTCCTGTTTACTAGTTTATAAATATGCCCCATAGAGTTTTCTCCACCATATACACCCATCTACTAAAAAATGTCATAAATAAAATTATGTTCTGGTTTAGGAATAATGTAGAAAATATTTTTCATAGCAGCTCTCTCCGATGTCATTGCAGTCTTCCTTTCTATTTTACTAACATGCTTTGGGACAAATTGATCTTTACTGTATTTTATAGCAATAAATAATAGATATGTTCTTTTGCTCCAGAAAGAAGTTCTTTGTCTGCAGAATACTGTGCAGAGAAATGGTTATTTTCTACTTTATTTCAGGATAATAATTGTAATCTCTTTCTGTTGAGAGATTTAACCACTTGCTGGCAATCAACTTACTGGAGCTGAATAAGATTCTGAAGTTGGATCAGTAACAACTGGACCATTGTTTGATCCTGCAAAAATGTAATAGAACCTCCCTATGTTCTCTCTATGGTGACCTGCATGGCCAGAGGTTATATAGAAAGAACAGCCACCATGAATATCCTTCCCTTTTTAACAGTAGAGCCACTACAACCCCCCCCCCACCACCACCACCACCACCACCAATTACAGTGTGGTCACCATGTCATCTGTACCCATCCATACCAGGTGTGACTACCATAACTTCTTCATAAGTTCAGCCCCCCCCTTCTCCTCAGAACAGTGCAGTCACCACCACTGCCTCATAACCATCATAACAAACATGGCACCTTCCCCTCATCGATAAGTGCAGATACCATGACACCCCCCCCCCCCCAACTCCCATAAAAAGTGCAGCCACCAAGAAACCACGATAGTGACAGCAAGCAGTCCCACGTGGGTTGAATATAGAAACCAAACCATTTTTGCCCAGAGAGGCCTTTTAAGCTTGGTCCCATTAACATTACTCACCATTAGGGATGAGCGAGAACTTTCCTCGAAGTTCCGATGGGTCCACAAAATTTTGCAAAACCATCGGAAATCCAGGAAATCACTATAGGAGGATTATCACGGCTGCATTTATAAATACAAGCCCTCATTCTGACATGTAGTGCCTAAGGATCTCTCACTGAGAGGAGGATTCTCAAGGCTCTATTCATGAATGCAGCCGCGGTATTCCTCCTCTCGGAGTGAGTCATGAGGCTTGCGTATATGAATGAACGTGGCCGTGGGAAAAAGATTTTTCCCACCCTGCATTCATTCATGAGCAGCCAGCCGTAACACTCACACTGTGTTCCTGGATAAAGAAACTCTAACAGCATTTAGGAGAGCGGAGTAGAAATTCTATCCAAGAACACATACAACTAGTAAAAGGCTCCAAGAGCAATCAGGGGAGCGGAGCTGATAGCTCCGCTCCCCTGATTGGTCTTGCAGGTCCCAAAATTTGGTCTTGCCAGCCGAATTAACAAAGGCTGTTCTCGCCTACATGTTTCATAAGCGAGAATGGCCCAACTCACTCGCTCATCCCTACTCACCATCAGGAGAAATACCTTCCCCTAACAACAACCAGCTTATCAAAATACACTCCTCCATTTTCATTGACAATTGGCTTACAGCCCATTGTATACAAACAGTAGTAATGGCAGTGAATAAATGTATATAGCGGGGAGTGACTGTATACTTTTCCCCGCTGTATACTTTTCAGGTCTCCCAGATGTTTCTAAGTTTGTCAAACAAGCATTTGGCAACCTTAAGCGTTGATTCAGCCCTTGTTAGTCTTAGTTTGATAAATGCTGCTGAAACCAATTCGAGCAATACAACTCGTTGTAATGGCGCAACTGGTACATGTTGGACTGAACATTTCAAGACAGATGAGTTGAGATTTGGGAGCATAACACAATTTGGGAATCCAGGCAAATATAATTTTGTTTTTGCTTTTGTAAGTGTGCCAGTTGGAAAAAGTTCACATCATCTCCAAAAGCGGTCACAGCTGTTAACCCTTCCAAGCTCTGTCCTAAACAAAATATTTACAGGAGTTTGGTTACCTGGATGTGGCCTAGAACCAAGCTTAAGTCACCCATACATAGCAGCAATAATTTAAGACAACAATCAGACATGACAATTAGTTATTTCAAAGAAATATTTTACCTGAAGGAGTTTTGCTGGAGTTTCTCTTAACTCCCAGTGCTCTCCGGGAATTATTGAAAAGAATCCATTTACTAATTACTTTTACCATCAGCTCCATCCTCTGCAACAGGTTCTGTATAAACTTACAGCCTCAGGTTCTTCAATTAATCAGGCATTGAAACATCTTGAAAATACAGATATGGCTGAGTATAATTACTGCTAGACTGATGAATATTTGCAATTAATCTTTTAATTATGTAAAATTTTATTCAAGTAGTCTTTGAATGATGGTAGGGCTCCCGTTAAGAAGAAAGATAATTATTTGGAGTTTGGCAAAGCAATAAACTGCGGGTAACATGAAAAGTGTAAAATCATTTATTGCCGACTTCCAATTCTGAAAATATTAGCTACTTCGCAATCTTTCTGGTCCAATGGCTTCAGTACTTTAAAGCATTGAATATAAATGTTGTTTAGTAGTTTGGACTACAAACTCACTGGGCCCCATTCATTAAAGCTCTCCAAGGCTGGAGAGAATACACTTTCATCAATAAAGCTGGGCAACCCAGCAAACCTGGAACGGATCTGGTCCAGGATTCAAAACATTTGCTTACAAATAACAAAGGACTTTTGGGAAATCTATTCCAGGTTTGCTGGACCACTCAGCTTCACTGATGAAAGTGTATCCCCTCCAGCCTTGATCCTTGTATTAGTTCTAGTTAGGTGTACCAAACAGCAAGTCCAAAAACAGCAAGTTAATGAGTTTCTTTTGAAGTATTTTCTGTTTATGTCAAATTGAAGTTTTTAAAAATGAACCCATGATATCACCTACCACATAGGAAGTCATAGACCAGATTTTGTCAGCCACAGTTCTTTCCGAGGTTGCCAGTCTTTGGCTGCCTATTTTTCCGTCATTCCAGCTCTCCATTTACCTGTTAAAGATTTAACACCTACACATTTACAAAAGTGTAACATGCCTCCCCAAAAATAGCTTTATTCTCAGAATCTTACAGATGCTGGAAATGGCCTGGAACTATACAACAAAAA
Organism: Pyxicephalus adspersus; assembly: GCF_032062135.1. NCBI lineage: Eukaryota > Metazoa > Chordata > Amphibia > Anura > Pyxicephalidae > Pyxicephalus > Pyxicephalus adspersus. The sequence continues at coordinate 143,779,760 of NC_092860.1, read as the reverse complement.
AAGCAATCAACAATTCTTCAGCTACGCAAAATTATATTTCCTATTCTATAGTCACAATAATGCAAACAAAACCTTCAGTTACTAAAGTAACAACTGCCCAAGCCAGGGGTGTCCAAACTTTTTGCAAAGAGGGCCAGGTGAGGTGAAAATGTGTGGGGGCCGACCATTCAGCACATACTCAGGGTTAGTGTGGGCGTGGTCTGCACGGGTCCTGCACACTCCTACCAGGGTGACATAAGGGAGTCCGGTGTCAGTGCGGGCTCCGTGCAGAGCATGTTCCTGGAATCAGAGTTGGTGTGATCTGTGCAGGTTCCGCACAGCACAAGCTCACTATAATGATGTAAGAGAGACCAGGCACACATGGGGACTCCGATCTCCGTCCTGCCGGTCATGCCAGCCAAGTAGCAGGCTGATAATTGCAAGGCGGTTGATCAACTCTAATGAAATATAAAAAAGTTTTTTGTACACATGTGTTTTTTACTGTGGTCAGCAGTGCTGGTGGGCTGCATATTATTGATTTTATGACAGAGGCTGTGGGTCGGTGAAAATCTGAACACGGGCCACAATTGGCCAAGGCCGGACTTTGGACATGCTTGGTCTAATCCAACAGTAGAAGGTTGCAACACAAACCATGTACTTTAGGTTTTGTTCCTGCTTGAAGTTCCCACCTTCATGTCCCACATGACAAAACTGGGCGTTTCATAGGTTTCATAGGCACTAAGCAATTTGTTTTTCTTTTGAATTGTGTATAAGGAATGGGAAACACCTATACTCCTGTTGATAAGTTTCCAGAAGGAGTTAAGGTTTTGCCTATTCTATCTTGCCATAAGAGGATATTATTCTAGTTAAAAGCAGTAACATGCTGAACAAGCATGTAAAATGCTAAAGAGTAGAATGAGAAGTACAAGTGAATAACTGGTTGGCCATTTTTATTTCTTTGAACAGAATGTAGGTAAAGGACTACTATGTATGAGCTGTATGGTAATCCCCCAAATTTCAATTGGTCTTGTTACCACTGTCCCATATACGTCTGGACAGGACATTGGTGTCTCAACCATGAAGTTAGGATAATTATGTTTGTTGTATTGAAGAGAACCTTAACAGGAAAAAAAAGAAACAAAAGAAAGAAAAAATTCAAACCACACCACCAAGTAGGATCTGGTTGACCTAAACTCTGGTTGGCATCAGAGGTGAAAAATTATGGCAACTTGGGATGAAGGTGACCAGATTTGGTGACTTGTGTTGGGACCCTTAGTTCCTCCCCTACAAGGCCTAGATAGAGAGAAGTGATTGATTGCTATTAGATTCCTCAATAATATTCTTTAGCCTTGTCAGGTCTTGCCTATATCAGAGAAAGAATGTTGAATTGGGTACAACATGTGCCCCTGGAACCTGTAGTGCCCATGTAGGAAGCTGCTGAGAGTGGTGCCAATAGGGACCATCAGTAATTTTTAAGCAATCTTGCTCTTCTGTATTGTAACTGCTACTGAAAAAGTCGTCTCTCTCGCTCTCTCTTTTATATTGCTACCTCTGACACCAGATTTTATGAATATTTCCTAAGCCTAAAAACATAAAAACCTTCAAACTACACTTGGAAATTTTTAATAGCTCAAATGAACCAGACCCTTTGAATTACATTTTATAGAAATGTGCTGGGTGCATTATAAATTTACTTTATACCAGTTGATTTTGTGATCATTTCTTTGTTGATACATCCTAGCAGTTTTAGTATGTTAATAATACCTTTGACAACAGCAATCCATTTTAGCCTTAGGTCCTAAGTAGAAAACGCTCACAACAAATATATACTTATTCTAGTGTGATATCTTAGCACTTATGTGCCCAGGGTCTTCCCATATATTTTTTATTGAAGCGTAACTGTAAATGGATATGGGGCTCCCAGTCAGATCTGTTCACACTCAATCAACCTTTGTTCTGCCTTACAGTAATAAAAAAGATACAATCATTATCTGACATTTTCCAGTAAAAAGCTGAATTAGTACAGAAAAGACAGAAGCCAAGAAAAGTCAGTTCTAAGATATTACTTTTGTGGAAACATTTCTCTATAGTAAAATAAGATAAGTATTTTGGATTCTTAAATATAACCTTAAAATGAGATCTCAGTTTCTAAACCTGAAATTACAAATTGTAATTGTAAATTAATAGAACAGATTCCTGTTCACTGCTGACCAACTTCCAGGTATTCATTTAGGTATGAGCCCCACCATTAGGTCCCCATGACCAGCATATCCAAAGCCCTTTGTGGAAAGGGCAACAATCTAACCTAACCCATTACACTTCAATTACCAATTACACAGTTTCGACTGGCCACTAGTGATAGTGGAATGTGTTATAAGCAATAGTGTTGGTATTCGAATTTGGGTTGTCCTTATATTCGACTATATTCGAATATGGCGCAAATTCGTGTGTAAAAAAAGTCTTAAAAAAATTTTTTGTTAAATAATTTATTGAATGTGTGTGATTTGTGTAACTAACTTTTATGTTTTTTACAGGTTATCCCACAATGACAGGATGATTCCAACAGCTGCATAGCCGTGGGAATCCTTCTGCCAGTGTGGGATCCCTGGGCACTAGAGGTTAAATGAGGACAAGTGATTGGCTGAGGAAATGTAAACCCTGATGACAGCTCAGGCATCATCAAGATTTTAGCCCTTTTAGCCTCTAGTGCCAGGGATCTTCTCAATGAATGCAGACGCATTCATTGGAAACAGTGTGCAATCCCTGGCACTAGAGGTTAAATGGGGACAAGTCTCCCCATTCAAAACCTCTAGTGCTCTCTAATTGGCTGAGGAAAGCTTTCCTCAGCCAATCAGGGAGCACTATCCCTATTCCTGGATAAAATGTCTCTATCCAGAAACACAGTACTCCTGTGTTCTTGGATAGAGAAACTCTATCCAAGAACACATACAACTAGTAAAGGGCTGCAAGAGCAATCAGGGGAGCGGAGCTGTCAGCTCTGCTCCCGATTACTCTTGCAGTTCCTCACAGTCCCGAAAAATTACCTGAATTTTCCCACCATTGACTTTATTGGTGATTGAATTCGGCATTCGATCACCTGAACAATATCCCCCTATTCCATTGAATAGCTGTCAAATCGAATAGTGAGATATTCGACCAACACTAATAAGCAATATGCAAGTGTTTGATTTGCTGAATATTTACAAGCAGATCTTTGATGAGTTTCACATCATTGTTATCTAAAAGCAGCAGGATTCTCAAAAAAGAAATAAAACATCCCTGCAGGAACTTATTATTTGCAGTATTAGGAAAGACGGGAAGGGGGATATGATTAAAACCTCTGAATGCAATAAATCTCATCTTTTGGCAAAAAAAGGCAACCTCTGTCCAGGTCTCTTGCCAGCACTGTTTCTGCTGTAACTGCTGATCCAACACTGTAGAATGGCCATGCTGACACATCCACGACATGCCCCCTGTTTAGTCACTGTAGGTGGTGCCATGGACTCCTGATGAAGGCTCGGATTTGTAAACAAGGGGGAATAAGGAAACTAAAGAACTCAGGAATCAGAGCATCAAGTGACCACAGCTTTAAGTAAGTAAAAATTTAAAGTAGGTGGAAAGAGTTGGGGTTGGTACTTTGCCAGGAAATATAGTTTGAATGTTTTAATAAAGTTCAAGATAACATATTTTAGCTTCTGTTCGTAGTTGTTTTAAGCTAGACATGTTCCCGCAGACAGGGCTACAGAAGATACATTATCAGTGGTCTTCCAATTCCCAGAGAGGATCATCCATTTTTACAGAAGTTGGTGGAGCCAGTGGTGAAGATGGCGCCTCACTGAAGATGCAACAAAGACAGGTCCTGGGTGTCTGCACATGTGTAAATAAGTGCCATCATGAGTACATATGCTGTGCATACTTTTTGATTATGGCGAATGCTCACCACCCACTGAGTTTGGTTCTCCTTTAAAGACTGAGAAAGTATGACCTCTGTGGCATAGCTCTATTTTCACCCTCCATGGAAACCTAAAAAATCCTATCCAGCTTTGTCTTCCTATTTCTCCCTTTTCCATACCATAAAGTACTTTAAAAACTAATGCATTTACTGCTTGAAATAGGACCTCTTTTTTATGTGCACAGCTGCTGTCACCATCTGACTTTCCCTAATAGATTAGAATCCTTTATATGGATTGAGTTTCTAACTACTATGAACAAATGAAATATGATTTTGGGCAGAGGAACCTTAAAGAGATCCCCCTTTGCCCAATAAAAGCAAAATGACATGATTTGTTCAAAACCTATTCTATGACCACCATATGTTACAGTGTGACCCAAACTGTCCTTCATCAGAAAGTTTCCTGTATTGGCTAGTAGGCTCAAGCGCCACGTCTCCGGAGGAGATCCTTGTCTGATAATAGTGCTATAGAGATAGCAAGATAGCAATTGGGGCTTAGCAGTGGAGCAAGATAGGGATTGGGGTTTAGGAGTGGATTAAGGCTTATCTTTGAATTTGTTGAGTTATAGGGCCTTATTTTTTTAAAAACTCCCTGAAACAGGAGAAGACAGACTATCATAAGTGAACCTGGTTGATAAAGAAAACCTGGAACAAACGTGGCCCAGGAATGAAAACTTTTGCCAACAAATAGCAATGAATTTTAAGAAATCTATTTAAGATTTGCTGGATCAGCAAATCTTCATAATCTATCTTCCCCAGTCTTGAAGAGCTTTAATAAATCAAACCCATAGTGTATCTCAAGCCAAAATCTTTATTTTAGAGCAAGGAATAGTTGGAACCCCTAGTAGGTTTTTATTGTCTATGCCCTCGTTGTTGACATTGCCCTGTACTTTCTTTACCTGGAGGCACAACAGGGGGTAAGTGGAGAAAACCCACCTGTGACAGCCGTCATCCTATCCAGTGTCTTCACTGAAAGATTTCACTTTAGTTCTGTCCCAGAGACAACTATAGAGTTTATAAATGCCCCTCTCCACTAGGATGAATAGGGAGGCATAAATTGTCCCAACAGTGACAGATTTAGTGAATAAAACCTGCAACAATTTTCAACCATTTACCACACAGTTAAAAATTAAAACAAAAAGCTTTGACTAAATTTTTATTCCAAGAAGACAAAGGTGTCTATATTTAAAGCAGTAAATCTGACATTCACTGAAACATTCCCCTTTCAATATTTGTTCAGGGCCATGTGTTTTATTGGTAGAATGTGATGTTTTCAAGTGAATTTCAGATTCACTGTTTTATAAATAGGCCCCAAAGTAAAAACAAAGTCATAGGGCCACATAAAAGAGGGCTTTATGGCAAGTCAACAATGGCAATAGAAGATACCTTGTAGTCCTTTCACTTATATTTTCACAATTTTTTTAATCTGACATAAAATAATGAATGAATACCCTCTATAAAAAATCTATTTTTTTATAGTGGTATTGTATCAAGATAGCCAGATACGAAAAGGATTCCCTGAACAGGTTCAGTTTGTTAAAGTAAATTTTTCTATCTGGAGAAGAGTCATTAAAAAGAAAAAAAAACAGATCGCCTATCAGACACAAAGTCTAAAAGTAAAATTAAAAAAAAACATGACGAATGCTTGAATTATAATTATAGGAATTACTTGACTGACAACCACCAGCAGTCATCATGAATTGCTGAGAATTTCTCATCCCTGAACAGGCAGCAGGGGAAGAACTATACATTATGCATTTTGACTGTATATGAATTTCAAATGTGAATGGGGAAAAAAAAGAAAAGTTCTTGTTGGATAAAACTTTTTTTAATAGTGTAGTTAAATTATCAGTGAGGTTTTAATCTAAAAAAATGAAGATAAAAGGATATGCAATGTTTAACCTCTTCCCATCCTGCCTGCTCTAGTCTTACGTCTATACTACTGTTCTGACAAAAGCTAATCTATACAGCAAACCTGATGTTGATTTATTGAGTATATTTTTACCGCATTCCTCCATTATAAAAATGGGTTTTTACTGCTTCATTAAACATATTACAGTGGTGTGTACATATATAAAAATGGTAAGTATGCATATAAACCACTTGAATACTATCATTATTATCCTGTATATGGAGCAGAATTGGGTACTTTTCAATATAACTAATATTTTCAACTTGTTACATAGACATATGTCGACTTTTTCAGGTGATTAAACAAACAGGACACCTTAATAAAAATAAAACACAAAAAATGAAATTATAAAATCATACATACATAATCTAATCTCAATTTTATAATATATATTCTTCACAGTCGAGGTTTTGGAAGAACAAACATCATTTTTTTCAGACTTATTTTTACCTAATTAACACCTATAAAGCTTTATTTAATGAAATGTGCTGCCAAATGAAAGCCCATCTGTCACCCAAAAAGGCACATAATGTGTTACAACAAATTATATAAGCAAAAGTTATGTAATGTGAAATTTGGATCTACAAATAAAAAAAAGGAAATAAAAATGCTAGTGTTACACTATATTTGTTCGGTGTGATAAAATAAAAAATAATGTGGTGCACATGGGGAGCATTTTTCCACTTCAAAATGCAACATGTTTACATGTACTATAAAAAAGTTATATTACTGACAGGGGAGTTCTCAAGAATTTGTGATGTGTGGCTGTAAGGAAAAGATTTATTGGTTTTCTTGTATAATCCTGTAATCACCTAAATCGTTCTATATTGCTATACAGCCTTTCTCAACCTTTTTGCACCTGGGGAACCCCTATATTTTCAAGTGCTGAGGAATCCCATCTATATTCTATCAATGGGAATAATTCTATTTGCATTGGTTGCCAGTGGGAAGAATTCCTGTTTACATTAGTGGGCAGAATGCAACCTTTACAGAAAGCTTAGAATGTTCTTGGTTTCATGCAGTCGGCTTTGCCAAGTGGTTTTGGCCCTGGAACTATGTGGGGACCATCTTATGGGAGATCGATCAGCCACAGCTCAAGGAACTCCTCGTAATTTCTGAAGGCACCTTAGGATTTGTAAGAACCTTGGTGGAGAATGATTGGTCTATGCCTGAAAGAGGAGAGAGCAGTCCACAAAGCACAATAACCTGCACTTGCTTTATAAAGTCATTTACTGGGGTGCAAGAAGCCCAGACAAAGTCTGGGCTTCTTAAAGCAGACCTAAATGCAATGTTCTTACTTTACGTAAAAGAGTAGATAACCCTTTTATATAAGTAAAAATCGCCCTTTTATCCTTTTTTATGTGCAAAACTCTTTTTATTAATAATAAAAAAAAAAAAGGTGAGGGCACCTTCCCTTTTGGCCTTGATTGTCGCAATGATCAAGACTGAATGGGAGTGCAGAACCCCCCGAGATACCTACGTAACACATCCCAGGAGGCTCTTGCACATGCACAGAAGGGGTATTTTCCTTTTCTAAGGAGAAAGAGATGCAGATCTAACGCATGCGCTGTGGGATTGACTACTTTTTTGTTCCCTTTTACATCGGGTAACGTACCAAGAGAAAGGAAGAAGACTGAAGGTGGTGGCGCCTGGAGCTTCCTATGCGCCGTGACGAAGAAGAATTCCAGTATGGTACGGGACCTGATCAAGGAAACTTGCAAGCACATTTGGCCCTTTAAATAAGAAAGTGTTAAGGAAAACCACTCTCCTATAAATAAATATTATACGCTCTACACAAACTGTTCATTTACTGCAACTTAAATTACATCCTGCCCATAGCCCCGGCACTGCCCTTTCAGGTCTGATGGCTATTTTGTAGCATGAAGTCCATCAACATTGTCACTTCTGATTGTAAGGATAACAATCTCATATCAGGATTCTGTGATTTTCTAAATTCATTAACATCCTTCTATGTGACAGCATATAATGCAAACATATGTGCCAGGAAACAATCAGTATCTTTAAATATGTATCACATCACATAGCAGAAAGAACTGGCTGCTAAAATATTTACATTTCTCACTCTTCCCAAATGTGTTAAAACAGAAAGTTCAATACATCTTATTGAAAGGTTGTGAAAAGAGAAATAAGAAGGCTGCCAATGCTGATCTGTGTATGTGTTGTAGAAAGAGCTGAAGAATTCCTTTATTCAGAAAACTTCAGAGTCAGCACTGACGGATGTCTCTAGTTAACAATTATACACTGATCTCAACCTATCAAATTGTTACATGTTGGCCAAATATCCTTGCTATACTATTATAAAACATGCACTTATCAACACAATATTATATTTTGCATATTACCATGACCCATCGGGGCATAACGGCCACAAATTTCTTCTTATCAGGTCACTCCAACCTGAACAAGTATGGGAAGGAGGACACAAGATGTTCACAAGGGCACAGGCCAGACAGTTTACACAAACCCTAAACACATGTATGTAGTATTCCATGTGTTTGTATTTAACTTGCTAAAAAAAGATTAACTTTTACATAGCTCTCTAGAGGTAGTTTCAGAAAGCGTCACTATTTCTGCTACACGGATGCCACCTCATAGTTCCCAACTGTTCTAATTTCTCTGTGAGAATACCACGTTCCATTTGTCAGTCCCGCAGAGCCCTTGCATTTTCAGAGGCAGAAGTCAACTCCATTCTGGTGTAATTCCACCAGATGCCGCTAGAGGATGCCAAAAACCACAGATGTAGACAACTAATTGTAGGTCTCGGAATGGCCCCTTTTCCCCCCTAATAATGACAATACTACAATGACTCCCAAAACAAGGTTTTTTGGAGATGCTCTGCATATGAAAAAGCATAACAATTTTTTTTCAAATTATTGTAATTTATTATTTAATAAAGTGACAAATTTCACAGAAACATCTGCTTTATCAGACTTACTGAGTGGATGATTTAAAAAGAATGATGAAGCAACGTGTCACTTTCAGAAAATTGCAGCTATTCACATCCTAATTCCTCATCCTTTCTGACCAACATGTAAAGAACCTACTATTTAAAAATGTTATAAACTATGTTTTGTTCATCTTTTTTTAGTAAATAAACTTTTATCCTCCCATTGGATCACACCAACTATTTGCCACAAGATTTAAAGCGTCTAGGTGCCTATGTCTTGTTGGGAGCTATGCTACCTCAAACAAATTTGCTATAATTGGCAGCATTTTACAGGACTTTTGGAAGCTCAGAGTTTGCCTGCTCTCTAACCCCCTCAAAGGACATGACTAACTCACCCTTTTTTTCTTTTTCCCTTCCCAGTCTATTCCCCATTGTCCCACCGATAAAAACAGATCACTTCCAGTAGATTTAAATAGTTGTACAGCTGTATTATTTTAACATTAAACTTTTTGTTTATTCAAATTAATATTAATATAACAATAACATAATAGCAGTCCCTCAAATGAACCCCATAATACCTGTGTCCCACTTTCAGGCACTGGTCCTCGAAAGCCCTGATCACCACCAACATTAAAAACTTGGGGTCTGCCACCAAATCACCTTACTGCTCCCAGTCGCAACTCACCAACTCAAGAATATCTCAAACATTCAGCCCCTTGACCGCTTTCATCTCAGAGACACCATGGGCCTGATTTATTAAAGTTCTCCAGGGCTGGAGAGAATAAACTTTCATCATTGAAGCTTTTACAGAAAACCTGGAATGGATTTCCTAAAAGTCATTAGCTATTTGTTTTCAATTCTGCACCAGATCAATTCCAGGTTTGCTGGATCACCTAGCTTCACTGGTGAAAGTGTATTCTCTCCAGCCTTGGAGAACTTTAATAAATCAGGGCCCATATCTCAGATGGGTCCCTCCATCCACTGAAACCATATTCCAGCTAATACTAGTTAGAGGAAGACATCTAACTGCTCTTGCAACTTCAGCCATCCCCAGCCTCCATGGGCAGGTGGGCGGTCAAATTTTTTCTCCTGTCGCTTCCAGAAAAGTGCGCCTCCCACCTCACCCACCCATCCTTTCTAACCTCTGATATACACCTCCCTTTTTATACTTTTCCAACCACTCTCCCCTTGAACTCCACTTAATCCCTTATCATTTGTCTCCCTTTTGCTGAATTGCATAGGTCTGTTTTAAAGCCAGCATACCAGCCATTTAAAAATTATTTGTGTACATACTTAAATGCAGTAATAAAGGATACATTGTACCTGGAAAAACATGAAAAATACTTTGACTGGAGTATAAACCTACAGTAAAAAAGAAGGCCATTACTGTGGACCTTCAAAACAATAATCAATTGAAAAGCCAAATAAATAAAATTATATAAATACATACTTCTGTGTTGTGTTATTTGTAAAACAAATATTTAAAAGAAAAAAAAAGAAAAATGTTTAAATTATTTTGTAAATGCGTGTTGTTATGATGGGTCACTTTATCTTAAATGGTCAAATGGATAAAATCTTTAATGCACTATTGCTGGCCATCAGTACATGGTGATGTGTCCTTGTGTAACGTGTTCCAGCTTGTGTTTTGACTGGTCTGATCTGTCCTACCAGAAATATCTGAAGTTCCAGGACTTTCTACAAGATATGTAAACTGAGATTCTTTGTCCAATGGCATTTTAAAGGTGAAAAAAAATCTTGGTTTATACTTGAGTATTTACAATAAATAGGTCAGCAATGGCAGCCTGTAGTGAACAGGTACTTATGGCATCATAAACCCCAATCTTACCTGGAAAAGGGTTTAAAGGGCCTGGAAAAGGCTATTAGTAATTGTGCTGAGGGATCCAGGTCCAAAGTGTCTTGGAAGGAATCGGTGGGCCAGGCACTTCTTCCCTTTTCCAGGCTAGAATTTGAGCCTGGAGCCCGGATCACTTTGGCCTGTGACAATACTGTAAAAGTTAAATCAGTATTAATGAAATAATCTTTCTACTTTCCTTTAATATGCTTTTTGGGAGCATGTGAACTGATTGGCTGTTTGTACTGCTTTTTCTTCACACACTCAGCCCTGCCGTATAGTACAGGGAGGCTGATATCAAGCTAAATTCAGAAGCCTGCATTCAATATTAAAAGAAAACAAAAATGTAACAACTTATTATATTACATCACTGCATTATTTTGTGTCTTCTATGTCTGTCCTGAGTTCCCTTTAAAGAACCTTTTATTTCTAGCGCAGCTGCTGAATTTCCTGAATAGAATCAGCAGATCTGTAGAAATGTTATAATTTCCCGGTAATGCACATGGCTGTTGTCTTGGTTGAGTAAACATCATCTATTTATTATGCTGTCTGTGCAGAGCTATATTTGTGAATGATGCCAGTTGATGTGGAATAATAGCTGCAATGTTATCATCATTGCCATAGGGAGGGGCGCTATCAGTCTGCCTTGCAGTTTAGCAGATAATATGGATTTTACTTAGACACGCTGGCTGCTGGTGTGATGAAATGATATTATGTTGTCTTTATACCTGCAGTGATCAAAACTGACTTATCTACTCTACTAAGCTGGTGTGCATTCCTTCCCCTTCATTTCAGCCCCAGCTTAGTTTCCATGGGATGGGAATAAATAATGACTATCATGATGAGCTACAATGGGAGCCTGTGCCGGTAATAGGAAAATAAAAAATGCTTTGTTTCTTCTATTTCCTCTGTCTGCTGCCTAAAACAATTATTCTGTGCTGACTGTAGCAGATGGGTAGATCCTACAGAAACTCTCATATATTAAAGGGAAATTGTGATTCAGTAAGCACAAGGTTTATAATTGCATTGTTCTGTAGTAAGCAAAGGATAGATGCCTTGATATTTCATGTTGGTGCCACTTATTGGTGTGGGTGGATTTTGCCATCATCAGCAAGAATGCTAAGCATACCTTCTTGTTCTTTTCCTTCTAGTGATGGAGAGTTCACAACCCTAGCTATTTTTAAACCGTTTGGAGGATAGACCTGGGACAATGTAACAATGTGCACATACAGTAGTTATATCACTGCAAACAATGACCAGAGAGGATTATGACGGACCTGAAAGAGTTGGCATTTGTGAGGGATGCAGCAATGATAGGATCATGGTCCTAATTCTTTCCAATACTCTCTTACTTTAATCTTATAAAGTAATGGGTTCCTTCCCTTCTGTTTTGCTATCAATTACTGCCGCCCCCCTTGAAATTTATGCAACAAGTAGTAAAGAAAAGAGAAGTAGGGTTTTTTTTGCGGCAATTAAACAATGTATTAGAACATAACATACAAAGAGAAATCTTTTTCAAGCTAGGTAATGCAATAAACATAGGAATGTACAGCCAAAAGCTTCCACACGTTGGGTCTATCTCATTAACATCATGGGGTATTTTACCCTTAAACTAGACGTATTGTTGCCTAAAATAGTTCAGAAAAAACGCAGCCTAAACCCGATGCGTTTCGGGCTTCTTCCGGGGATTCGTATTTGCCATTATTCAGGACTGTATATAAAAAGTACAGACATATTTACATTTGTTTGTATAATATTTGCAAAAACAAACAAAATTTATAATGTATGATATATGTGTAATGGCATAAACAAAACAAGTTATATGTGGAGTATATGAGTGTCCTAATATATTGTCATGACATGAGAAAAATACTAAACTGCTATGCTTAGTGTAAGTGATCCTGAAGTAACATATTTGTGTGATGATTTCATAGTTATTATGGGGACAAGAGATGAAAAAAAAAGTCAATAAACCAGAACTCAAACTTTCAAACTTGGATGTTGGTATTCATATTACTACATATATGCTATATGTTCAAAAATGTTCAAAAATAGACTTACTCCCCCTGATGGTAATTTAAAGGGGAAGCATTGCTGGTCTAAGTAGTTCCACTTAAAATTCTGCAATAAATATTATGTCATTGGAATTGTAGGAAAACTAATGGTCAATGGATTAGGGTGGAGTAGATAAGCATTCTTGGATAGATGAGTAGGTACAGAATTTGGGGATGGTATTAAGATACAATATCCATGGGAAAGGAGCTTACCTAGGTTATAAAATGAGGATAATTCTGCAGTGTGCAGCCAAACAGAGCTGTGGTGTTCATGAGTATGCATTATACTGCCAACTCTTTCAGGTCAGTCGCAATCCTCCTCAGCCATTGATTGGTCATCAATATATCAGAACACATCAATATATGTGCACAGGAAATCTACAGCCAGACTCTACACTGAAATGTAACCAAAACTCACCAGGAGCCAAGGGAAAGTTTTTTTTTTGGCAAAAGCGACTTTGCATGTATCTTTTGCCAAAACCTCTGACAGAAGATTACACGCTGTCCATTAACGGGATTTTTACAGACATCTCAACATTAGAAAGAGAGAAGTTAAAATGCAAGTTCCTTAATTTACATCATTATTAAAACAGGTTTTGTGGAACACAAAACAATAAAACACGAGTGACGGTAATATAGTCTAAAACCATGGTGCCCAACTGTTTTTCATCGGTGTGCAGCTTTTGACATTGAGATAAAACTTGCGAGCCACAAAGCAAACAAACACTAAAGATAAATGTTTAAAACCAGAATATTTTTATTTTAAAATGAAATTAAATTGAAATGTTTCTAGTTATCTAGCGTACATGCACCAAATAAAAGCAATGACAAATCAAAAATCTCTGCACTCACCATTTTATGCTCATTTTATTAATGAAAGATACAAAACTAATCTCCAATACAGTGCTGGCCGGTCATATATTGCTCCTTGCTCACCATTTCTGTACCAAAGAGCAGAAACTACACCATGCAATGTGTTCTGTCAGTTATAGGGGCCATTAACATTTATACGCCAAAATCTCTGCAATGCATCCTTGCAGAGAAATGGAATTCATGTGACAGATAGCCAAGGGGGACATGTTCTTACTATTACATCTTCAGGTCCCTACACCTGACTGTTCCTGAGAAATTGGGGTTCACAGAAGGTAAGTGGCCAGCTATGTGTGACAGGGTAGCAGGGTATGACAGGTATATTTTTTCATATCTTGTGATGGCGCCGTAGTGATGACATTTTAGGGGGAGTTAGCCACTTGCAGTTACATTTCCCTTTTCTTACCAAGTAAATGGGTCTCATAGATTAAGGGGATAGCTCTATGTGACAGGGTAGCACGATATGATTGGTATAACATTTTAATGTGAAAGGGGGGGACAAAAGGGGTTTCCTACTGGCTTCCACATTTCTAGATGCCAACATACCTCTCTTCCAGAAAACTTTGGGCTGCAGAGAAGGTAAGTGGCCAGCTATGTGTAACAGGCACCCCACCAGCCGTTCATTCGCTCACACTGCAGCGGTACTGAACATCTTCCCTTGGCAGGGTTCTATGGCATGAGGAAGGTTTAACCGCATTGCAACCTCACCGCCAACCTGAACGCAGTCTTGAAGTTTTGTGAAGCAAGTATATATTTGGGGCACCCCAGCACAGTGCGAATAACCAGTACCCTAATTCTCATTGCCATGAAAGTGGCCCCCGGGGATCCCCAACATGCATGTGAAATTAATGTGAAAATACCCCTGATTGTTATTAGAATGTTATGCTTCTGCCCGTATCTGGCAACTTGTTTTGTTTAGGGGGTTGAAATTGGGTTTAGTAGAAGCTTTCAGGGTCCCCTGTGTACCCTGAAAATATCACATAGGATAATGGGTGAAGGATATATGAAGGTTTATGCATGAAGGTAATGACAGCTGCATGGACACAAATACAGCTCCCATGCTGCTGGGATTATCTCAGTACAAGGTGGGCGGGGAGCAACAACAGCAGATAGCCAGGTCTATAGTACACGTCCACTCAGCATGCTCAGGAAGCTGTCTCCCCTGGTAGACCAATCTAATGGAGAAACATAGGAGATGTGCACTCCCCTCCCCCACAGGACAATGAACAGAGAGAGAATGAGGAGAGAGCTGGATCTGGCAGCTCCACGGGCCAGATGTGGCCCGCGGGCCAAAGGTTGGGCACTTATGGCCTAAAACAATAACATGCACAGTGCAGAATCCAATAATGCTGTGAACACAGCGGGATACACATTGGCACACACAAGTCTGTCTTTTGGTAGGTGAGCATCTGTTTACAGTACAAGTTATACTTCTGATGACGCAAAGTTACTGCAAAACGTATTGACTCACTACCATGGGTGTTTGAGCTGAAGTCACATATTAATATTTTCCTCCCATATTCTGACACTTCTCACTCTAACCAAGAACTAAGTCATTGAGGGGCAAAATAGGGTCTCCATCAATCACTACTCAGAAAGGTTGCCATTCAGTGAACCCCTTCTGGGTGTTTTTTGTTGTTTTAGGGGATTGAACATGTCCTGGAGGGTATAACCACATCTGGTTGGATGTCAGAAAGGCCATATGGAGAGTCACCTTTAAAGCAGAACACTATAGTAATGGCATCATCATATCTTACTCAAAGTTATTATTAAGATTAGAGGAAGCGTTGTCTTAGATCTCACATTGCCGTTATAAAGACACGAGGCTTCAGAACAGAGATGCCAAGGCACCTTCACATGCCAAGAAGTGCACAACTATTTTTCAGCAGGAATTCCAGAAAATTGGTACATTTTACAACATTCATCATGGGCAATCATTTTTTAAATTCAGGTCCACTTTATCACATCCTATGTGATATCAAATGATCTAATTTTCACTATCTGTACTATTTTTAAGATTTGCTACACAATTCCCTTTTTCTAACCTTAAACTTTTTTTAGATCCCTCAATAAATCCAGCTTTGTCTTTTTACCAGTTTGCCTAACAGCCGGAAGCCAGCATGGAACCCATCCACATGAAGCAGAAGGGAATAGTGTGTCATATGCGATGGATTTGGGTCCTTTCCATTTTTTTTTCGCTGCCCCCACACAGGTTTTCCTTTATCCACTGCCAATGTACTAGCACTTACAGTACCACAACTTTTGCAATAAAAAGAAAGCCGTTAGTCAAGCAAGGCAATTTTCAAAGCAATCATGTTCATGACTCAGGTAGCTCGGATCATAGCCCCCTCTCACCCTAAACCCCTTTAAACCAATTTTTCTTTCCCCTCCCCCAATTTGCACGAACCATTTTCACTTAAAATCCTTCCCGTACTTAACCACATTTTTGATTTCAAACCTTTCCCGCACCCTACTTTTACTATCCTCACCTTCTCAATTCTCCCACCCCCTCTTGCTTACCAGCCGTCCCTCCCTCTTTTCTCCAAAAAGCACTGACACCTGTTTTGGGTTAAAATGGCTGGCAAGCAGCCATTTATTTAACAAAAATTTTAAACTTCTTTTCATTAAACAATAAATAACCATCTTAAATAACATATGAATTAACTTACATTAAATAACATACATTACCATAATTTAACATTCAAATTATCATCACATTAACATAACATTAGCATATTAATAACAATAATATTTAAAAATTGCTAAACCCATAAATTTTTCTTTAAGCAATTATAACTAAGTCTGTAAACCAACAACCCATTATCAAAAACCACTGTGCCCTATTGCACTATATCCAACTCCACTTTTCAACCAACCAGGCCGCAGGTCTAGGAAGGGTAAAGTGCGCTCCACCGAGTGTAATTCACCATTTTTTAACACACTGGCCCCTAGCCGTCCAGCATCGCCTCAGGGGCCCACCATAAAACACCATTAATGGGCACCCTACCACTGGGTTGCCCTACTAAAATGACCAACAGGAGTCTTACCCTCCTAAACCCCAAACCGCCACCTTACCTATGGCCCAATTAATGGCAGAGCGGGTGGGAAATTTTCTTCCGCAAATTCTGTCCCTCACTTCCAATGCCCCTTCTACTTAACCCCTCTACACTCCTCCCCTATACTTGCGACCCATTCTCTCACTACTCCTCACCTCTCTTTCCTTACTTATCATTAACCCTTAACACTCCGGCAGGGGGCTGCCCTCCCATCCCAGTCATGCCGGCCCTGCTCACAGTCCCCAGCTGCCTCCCTTTAACAGAAATCATGTTACCATTGGAATGGCACAAAACTCAAAAATCAATTGCTTGGCTGCAGCTTTGCATCTACCCAAGGGGTTGTACTGGTTTTTATCTATAGCAATATAATGTATTATGTCTCCAATTATCTCCTGCAGCAATTCTCTAACTACATCATTAGCATGTCTTCCATAGTATATCCATAGTCTTTAAAAATGTTCCCATGATGTTTTTATAAAAAAGACCTTAAAGTCTGAAAAAAAGGGACACATAGCTTTGCACATGATATGTGTTCCCCACCTGTTCTGCTGACAACTGCCCATGTGGTACATGCTGATGGTATTTTTCGCCTGAAAAAAAAAAACATAACGCCAAAGCCCTTGAACAAATGAACCAGAAAATGTAATGGTCCTACAAATGGAACAACCACGAGAGGGCCCTCATTTTTCAAGGTATGAAGGCTGGTTTCATAAAGGTGAAAGGGAAAAAAAAAATAAAGTAGCCATAAATAGCACGTTCCTACTATGTTCATGATAATTGTAAATCAGCTTTAAATTTGGAATACAAATAGAAATACAGAGATGATTTCAGAATTAAAAATGATTTATTACCCTTTGCCTATCACTTCTAATTATTTTTGTGGCTTCATTAAATAAAAATTAATTCTGTGTCCCCCAAAGCAAACACAAGACCTCTATTGTAAGTGCAGAATGCCTATTGTAGGGAAAAGGCAATCAGTCTTCATATAATCAATGCACATTTTATCACAAGTCAAAAACCTGCTGGGAAAGACTTAATAAGAGACGCAATGCTCCATTACACAAATTACACATGAAAAATTATACAATGTATGAACTATAGAAATTGATGACTATTTCATTCAGAAAAGACATTATGGTGTTGCTTCATGGTTTAGCCTAACAACATTTAAGCAGGTTTTATTAATGCTATCTATTTATATTTCTTTATAAAGTTTATAACTTTTCATAAAGTAATCTAACACCTACAATTTCTTTAATTTTACTACCAACTGCTGTAAGGTCAATGTTGACTCCTGGGGACCACATATGTTGTGCTTCTTCACCATTATGTTATTTCATTTTTGGTCTTAAGTCTTCACAACGGAGAGCTCATAATTTCTGGGGATGTATTAATCATCCTTATTGCCAGTCCTCTTAATTAATTTTCTTCAACTTGTCAAAGCATTATTGTCTTTTCTAATAAAATGGTTCTTCTAATAATGAGATTCATTTAT
The DNA here is from genome assembly GCF_032062135.1 of Pyxicephalus adspersus. Taxonomy (NCBI): domain Eukaryota; kingdom Metazoa; phylum Chordata; class Amphibia; order Anura; family Pyxicephalidae; genus Pyxicephalus; species Pyxicephalus adspersus. The sequence goes on along the minus strand of NC_092860.1, from coordinate 143,761,682 downwards.
TAAAGTTCTCCAAGACTGGAGAAGATAGAAAGTCATCATTCAGGACAAAACCTGGATTTTACTGTATGATCCTGAAACAAAATGATAGTCAGTGCACGGAGAAACACCTTTACCACCACGAATAAAAGAAGTGCATCAAAGCAAGTCCAATTTTAAAGCAATGCTCATTGTGTTTTGTGACATGAAGGGTGTAATTTTGGCAGAATGGCTTCCAGAAGGCACAGCAGTGACCCAACATTATTATAAGGAAGTTTTGCAAAGCCGTGAAAAAGAGAAAATGGTTTAATTCTTCATCAGGAGAATGCTCCTTCTCACCCAGCACTTTCTGTGACCGACAAACGCATTACTATACTGGAATATCTTATAACATATTCACCAGATTTGACATCTTTTGACTTTTTTCTTTTTCTTAAATTAAGTGCCTAAAGGAACATACTTTGAGTCAATGGCCCCGATTTATTAAAGCTCTCCAAGGCTTGAGAGAATACACTTTCATTAGTGAAGCTGGGCTATACAGAAAACCTGAAATGGATTACCTAAACGTCATTAGATATTTGTTAGCAAATTTTTTCAATTCAGGACCAGATCCATTCCAGGTTTGCTGGATCACTTAGCTTCACTGATGAAAGTGTGTTCTCTCCCGCCTCGGAGAACTTTAATAAATCAGGCCTAATGGATGCAGTAAAGATATCAGATATACATTATTATTATTATTATTATTATTATTA
>NC_092860.1:143755921-143757306 GCF_032062135.1 Pyxicephalus adspersus | reverse complement strand
AACAGCATAGAATTGTCACATAAATAAATAAAAGTGAGTTTTATATATATATATATATATATATATATATATATATATATATATATATTATGGTTTTTAATATTTAGCAAAAGCAAAATTGGAAGGGATTTCTTAAATATTAGTTGGCAAATGTTTTAAATCCTGGACCAGATCCATCTGAGGTTTGCTGGATCACCCAGGTTCTCCCATAATAGCCTATGTTCTCCAGTCTTGGAGAGCTATAATAAATCAGGACTAATATATCCAAATAATCCATATTCATGCTAGCCATTAAGTCTAGTGTTGTTTGTTCCATTTGTTTTTTGTTGCCATCCATGGCATTCCTACAATTCTTTACTTTGCAAAAGCTCAAAGGCATTACCATTTTTATTGACTCTCTAACAGTATTTAGGTAATTTAATAAGGTTTTGTTTAGGAAATTACTATTTGAAAAAAAATGGTGGCCTGTTTATAGCCCTTAAACTCAACCCTTGGAGACACCTCCTTTTTATTATATGTAAAATGATTCAAACCATTGGTGGTTTTATTATAATAGAAAACCAACTTAAACTACCAAACAGTGCATATGATCAGGCATAAGGTAAATACTGGTGAAGTAGCTCTATTTAAATGTGTGTCCTTCCCTTTTACATGGATCTGCTGGAGACCAATTCTTTGGCATTGTCTTGGAGTTTGAAGGATATGCAGATTTTTTTTCTCTAGCAAAGCTAAGCATTATAAAGCCTTTTTGTATTTGCTTTCAGCATAGGTAGTTTGTATACTTGTGCAACAATAACACTAACTATTCCTAACGATTATCCCTATGTAGTTTTCTTAGCTTTGGATATTGTTAGAGCCTTGAAAGGCAAGTGTACATGTATCTCCAAAGTGAGTGAAAACTCGCTTTTAAATCCCTTGCAAACAAAGCAGGTGCCCTACTGGTAGAGTTAGGCTATATTCAGAATGGCGGTGGGAACAAGTGTTCTTGTGAGGCTCAAGATGGAGTTTACCTTGCCAGCTTCTTGACCACCCACACCACTGCCCTGGTTTCATACCTTTTCAATTTGCAAAATTCTTTTCTAAACTTGGCTAGAGATCCACTTCCAGAAATATGGTAAATAGCTCATTTTGTGCCTACATACCTCTTTCTAGTGCTGCCAGGTTTTGCACCTTTCAATATCAAATGTTACCATCACCAAGGTCCTGGTAAATGTACAACAGTAATGTTACTGCTCCAGGTTGATCCACTCGTGTCTGCATGTTCAGCTTGTTAGTGGTATTTTTATCAGACAACATGGAAAAGGAAGGCATTGGGTATTGGTGTAAAAATGCTACTTTTTGTATCATATCAGAATATAAAAAGTTACAGCAAGTAGCAAGACATG
>NC_092860.1:143752705-143754738 GCF_032062135.1 Pyxicephalus adspersus | reverse complement strand
TATAATTTAGGCCCTGAGGTTTTATGTTAAATTCATAAAAGGAGAAAGACTACTTGTGTTTAGTGGCTTTGCTGAAGTTTCTAAAGAATGCTATTTGCTCGTTCATAATAGGAATGATGTTTGTGCAATGGGGCTTCCCAGCTGGACTGGATGGATACTAAATGTACATGTTCTGTAACAAGCTGTAGGCTAAACTTACTATCCCCCAAAAATCAATATACCCCACTAAGTGTATTGTCTGAAGGAATAAAACACAGCTCCCGGGGTTTCTCTTTCTCCAGGGGGGCTGGAGTCTTAAGGTGGGAGAAAGTGGCACTGAAGTCCTGGTGATGAGTCTATGTTTGCATGATGATGCACTCCAAGAAAGTGTATTCACCTACAGAAAAAAAAATAAAAGCTTTTAAGTGATGCTAATAAATTGCACAAAGCCAGATTTCATGAGGGGACAATAGAAGCCATCCCACCCCAAGTGAATTTTATGGCCCCTATAGGTGTCTATGTCTTTATTAGCATTTACTATTGTTTTATTGTGAAGCACCCATTAAAGATACAATGGGATTACTTAAAGAAATTAGACTCAATTACCAAACTCTGAAAAGAAATTTAAACCTAATCTACTTTTAGTGTAGTGAAGCTTTGTTGACTTCAAACCATCCAACCAGGTGTATGCAAAACACATGTTTTTTTTTCAACATTTCTCTAACATTTGCAGAGTGATAATTCATTTTACTAATTGAACCTAAACCTAAATAAACCCTAATGCCTTCCATTGGTTAGATCTAGTGCTAGTTTTTTTTTAGCGTATCATTCATTATCTAATTTTTAACATTAGATATGGAACCCTTCCATTGACCTGTCCAGCCAAATTCATATAGCCTTGAGGTGCACATGTGTGTGAGCTGTATGTGGCAATCACCATGTTCCAGGGCATTCATAGGCACCTAGAAGTCTAATTAGGTTACCTCCTATGAAATACAGACACTGATAGTTCTAACCAGATCTTAGTTGATTACCGAAATATCATATAATGCTTATATGACTGCTGAGATAATATAAATGTTTAAAACACAAAATTTGCATTTCTCATTAAAACCAGGGATTTTATGGACCTATATGGAGTCCTATAATAAGGTAATAATTTTTTTTTATATATTTATATTTTTTTTACAAACACTAAAATGAATTTAAAAGACAACAATTACACAACAATTTATATTTTTAAGTTGTCATAGACGGTAGACAGAACATATCTAGCATATTACATAAACCATTGTTACCAAGGCTTCTAGCTGATTCTCTATAATTCATCATGAATTCTAGTAAAATATTGAAACACATTCATTTTCATTTGAGACCCCTACAAGATCCCTTTATTAGGTAATATTTGACTGGTCTTTAAAAAGCGGTATGTTCCCATTTTTTTTGGCTACTTCATTAAATTAATTCCCAGTATCAGATACCTCTTACCCCCATTTTGAAATCTCTTCATCAAGAAATGCCATGTTTTCTTGGTTAAATGACAAAGTAAAATGTAAATTAAAGTCATTGATCTATAATGCTGATTTAAAAATTCTAATAATCCCCTACCGTCCTTCAAATCATAAAGAGATCTATGTACCTATTTCATAAAAGTATATGGCTCAGGTACATAGACAATCGATCATCCGAAAACATTATTCTCTTCTTAACCAAGAAAAAGGTGCACAACGAGTGCCCATCGCAACACCTTGTTTCTGAATATACGGGCAATCATTGAAAAGGAATACATAGTGGTTGAGAATGAAATCAAGTTATTTAATATTAAAGTCATCATGTGCTTCCCAAATAGTTCATCCTTCGGGATATGCGGACTGCGCGTTTGTCAATTACGTACTGCCTAAACGGCAGAGCTGTCATGGTGCAACATAGAGCACGTCATAGAGCACCTAATAAGGAGATCTTGTAGGGGTCTTAAATCGGAATTTAAGATAATGTTAAGACTATATGATGAATTGTTGGGCTGTGTTAAAATTATGGAGGTGCATATATGGCTA
>NC_092860.1:143748810-143752400 GCF_032062135.1 Pyxicephalus adspersus | reverse complement strand
CATTTAGTGTTCAGATCCGAGTCGATGCTTGAAGTTCTATTACTTTCTGATCCCCTGTTCTTGGCCAGTGTTATCTGACTTCAATTACTTTCTGATCCCCTGTTCTTGGCCAGTGTTATCTGACTTCAATTTTCCATCATTGGTACGAATCTCAGTCTGCCCAAACACTCTACCATCTATGCTGCCTGTCCTTTCTTCCGTCTGCTCATCAACTTAACCTTGTCTGCCAACTCCTGTGATATCTGCTGCCTGGTCTGACCTCTGCCTATTCAATGGCTCCACCATGTCTCCTGCCTGTAGCTATCCTCGGGGCTCCCATAACTGCTGCTGAGTCTAAAGCTATTCCCAAACTTTGATCCACTCAAGCTCCCTCCATGGTTAATTGCATAATTGCAGATTTACCTGTTCATCATCTTCTGCTGATAGTGTGGGCCCATTGGCCATGACCAGGGACAGTTTTAGACAAAATGTGAATGTGAGCAAAGATAAAGTAGGGGCCCCAAAATAGCAGCAGGAGGCCTTGGACAGTTCAGTTTTCCCAATACTAAAATCAGCCCTGGCCATGACCACCATTCCTTAATCTGCTCAGGTAAAGGCCCAGTGCCCACTAATTTTAGGAAATGCTGAAGAGAGAAATATAAAGACTAGAACTTAAAATGTGGTGCTAAACTGTTACAGCAGTTAAAAATAATCTCCAGGGATAATTTTCTAACAAATCTAGTAGCTATTTTAAAGCCTTGAAGAACATATTATTAATGATTATTTGCTGTGACTGTTATATATAGGCTTTAGATTTGCTCTTAAGCAGAGGATTGATGAATAAAAGATATGGTTACTGTCACATTGATGAATAGCATGCAGCTTAGGGAAATTACAGCTCAGGAATAGCAGTACAACACATGTTAATAGGAAAAAAAAGGTGCACGTGAGCAATGCTGACATGGAGCTGACTAAATTAACTCTAATTAACTATTTTCAGAGATCACATATTTATAACAGATGCAAAAATGTAATATATTGGAGCTAAGCAATTCTTAGATGTGGTAGCTGCATTATTTTCTTTTTTTCTCAGCATTCTGACCCTATTTTAAACAGATAACACTTTTTACATTATTCGATGTATGGCTACAATTACCCCTCCAATGTATCTGTGGTTGAAGGCTGAATTTAGAACAACCTTGGTTAATCTTCTTTACAGTAGTTTGCAGGACCAACAGGTATTTTCTATTATTGCTGAAAATGTTCTTAGCCTAAATAGTAAGTTGCAGTAAATCGCATTGTTGTTCTTGGGTTTAGTTACTGCATTTAGTTCCTCCTGTTGTTCCTGCATTAAGTGGGAGCTATAGGTAAATACACGCCTATATATAGAATATTGGGGGTTTTTCTTTAAATTATGACATTAGTCAATTAAATGCAAAATAACTAAAAGATGCAAAAAATAGAAAGGTGTCTGATTTATATGAATCATAAGGGAATCAGAATCAGCAAGAGTGTGATTTGTGTGTATTCACCACCTTATATACATGGCATTACCAATTTATTTAGCATATTGAAATTTTAAGTAATGTCTTAAAAGAAACCTAGCAAGAGAGAGATATGCACACAAGGTGGTCGTTATCGGCCTTTTTGTCATGCTGGTGCTTTGCCTTCATTACTCAATGACAAGCAACAAATACAGAGACATGGAATTGTGTTTGAACTCCATCTTTTAAAGAAGTCCTCCAAAACCAACGTCTCTCCCTTGGGTTGGAGGAACATTTCCTCCTATTACAAAATAGGACCCCCTACGCACTACAGTACCAATTTATTTAGCATATTGAATTTTTAAGTAATGTCTTAAAAGAAACCTAGCAAGAGAGGGATATGCTCACAAGGCTGTTGTTATCGGCCTTTTTGTCATGCTGGTTCTTTACCTTCATTACTCAATGACAAGCAACTAATACAGAGATACGGAATTCTGTTTGAACTCCATCTTTTAAAGAAGTCCTGCAAAACCGACGTCTCCAATGGGTTGGAGGAACATTTCCTCCTATTACAAAATAGGACCCCCTATGCACTACACTAGCAGGAAAGGGGCTTAAAAGTAAAAAAAACCCAATTCCCAAATGATACTTTGACCTTAACAGGAGGAAGAATGGAGGCACCACCAAAGCACATCCAGATTCCTGCTGTCAATGTAATCTAAGGGAAGCTCTTGACTATAATTAGTAACTGGATAAAATAAAGTTGAATTGCTGGAAAATAGTCCAGAAGATTAAGAACCAGTTGACTAAACAAAATGCCCCACCATGCAAGCCTGTCCAGTTTTCTTGGCGATATTCACCATAGCAAGTGTTACTTTATGTAATGTAGGACAGATAATGTACAGATCTATGTTCAGCATGGTTTGTGTGATATAAGAGCTGCATTCCTCAACCATATAAATGCAGCTTTTCACCTTCCTATAGATAAAACGACAACTTTAAGAACCTTGTGCCTTTCCTCTAAGATAATAGTAGCCTTGTCCATATACACTGAAGAATGATTAGTAGGTTGTATACTGTAGAATCAAGAGACACATTCTGCAAAAATCTAAATACAGATCACAGAAAAACTGAAAGGACTTCCGGACTGTTGATTTTACTTGCTGTTTTATTCAATTTTTTAACAAAGCTACAAACATTTCAGGAAGAATATCGGTTCTACTCTTTCTTACCCCGGGTGTTAATAATCTTCACTGCTTCTCTTGGTTTACAGTTAAGCCGCGGAGCAATAAAAAATAATTATTTCATCCCTTTGGCTTGCCACTCGCTTTACTGTTGCAATAAAGTAACCAAAATCCAAAGTCATATATATTCTCAGAAGTGTTATTGTGTGCTGCGGCTTTTAAAGACCACAAGAGCCGTAAATAACCAGCCCCGGGGTGTTTTCTGGTATTGACAAAGGAATAGAATGGTTCTCTTGTATAATATTACAGTTGTTTATTTTACTCTTGCAGCAGAACTTAAAGTGCCCCTACAGGGATCAAGGAAAGTAAACCATACAGGCACCTGTTAATGCTATTGAGGAACCAATGAAATTATTCTAAAATGAGAAAACCAACACTAAAGTCATGCTCTATGTGGTTGCTGAAGATGGCAAAGTTTATTGGAACCACTTCAACTGGCCACAATAGATCTCATTTGATACAAATTGCCTGTTTCTTGCTTATGTATTGGCCCCATTGCTCATTAACTGTCAAAATGGCCTATTTGTAGCTTGTTTAGTCATTTTCCACCTGGCCAATGCCTCACATATCTGTGTAATAACACAGTTTAGTATGGTGACCATGGTTAGACAATGGTATTATTGTTTGTATTATATTTTTTAGTGTTTACCCTGGTGGCCAGGGCTATCCAGTTAATATTTTATCAGGCTGCTTGTAACCTCATTGTGCCAATTTTAGTAATGTTTAATTACCAGCTCAGTAAGGGACCCAAAACTTGTGATGACAAGTAGCAGGAAAGACAGCAATAACAGCTTGCATCACTTTATAAAAGTATCATATCACACCGCTGACATATTCCGTTATAGAAGAATGGAATCCCGCAGGAGAAAATGATGAAAAAAAA
>NC_092860.1:143728954-143747786 GCF_032062135.1 Pyxicephalus adspersus | reverse complement strand
AAAAAAAAACAGCTTTTGAAGGGTAGGTGTCCCAGAGCAGTAAACACTGATTTTTTTTTACTGCAGGTCTGAACATTAACATTATTGAAATTATTTAGATCAGGCTGTTCTCTTAATCCAATATCTTCTATTATTAAAAAAAGTACTTTCATGTATAGCTAGGGCTCTTCCTGTTGTAGGGTGACAATGCTATAACAAAGTTTACAATTTTCAATAAGTATTGTCAGCTATTCCCAAGCAACACAGCTGTAAGACTGCAGATTACATTCCTGTGGCAGAGCTGTATACTGGGGGGGAAGAAGCTTCCATATGGGCGCTAAGCATGGGAGAGTCACCCACAATTACCACACCCTTCTGCCACTATTTGAGCTTTATGCCTAACCGGAAGAGCCAATTTTTTGCCATATTACCCGGTTATTTCAGTTTCTGACAGGTCTGTACTTGGGCACCACTGAAATTGCAAATTGGAAAGTTTTACCCATGTAACATGTACTGTACTAAGATGTGTGAATGTTAACTTTTCACCATACTTCTTAAATACTGAATACATGCAAAACTGCTAAAAACAAAATTCTAGCCTTTTCTGTTTTCTGGGGTCAGCAAAAACCCTAACACTTGGAGAAAGGTCTAGTAATCTTAGTACATAAATCTGTGTATTAATGAATGTAGAGCTGCATTTATTTGTGTATGTTTTTTCAGCTTTAAGTTGTTGTAAGGGTTACAGGTTTTTACAATAATTTTACAACTACCTTATAATATACATTGACTACATAAAGAAGTATAATGTTCCTCAACTGGGGGGAATGGTTTGCCCTTTTTATAGCTAAGCGCTGTATGTGAATCTTTATACAGTATGAATACAGACATCAGAAGTAAAAAGTGATTTGCCCCAGGGCAATGCCGGAAACTTGGATTTAAATACTTTGTCAGTTCTGCACAGACAATTCTCCTATTTCTTCCCTACAGAATGTAAAATAAAGAATATATGTAGGGATATTCATTCTGCAGGAATTCTATATAACCTAAAATCCCATTATGTCATTTTCTAAGCATGGCTCGTGGTGAATCACCATGAAGAGCTGTCAGTATTTATATCTCTGAGTTTACGTACTTTTCATTCTATGGGATTTGATTGGCTGTGGAGCAGCACAATTGGTTTTCAAGGAAACTGTTGTGCGGTATTTCACCCTTTTTGTCTTAGGGTTATGCAGGTGGGATAAATATTTGAAATATAACACAAAAAAGATATGCTTGCATTCAAACCTGGAATTGTAATGGATTAACAATGGAACGCAGTGATTAAAGCCTAGTAAAAGCTTACTTTTCATGGGATTAATTGCAAATCTGGTAAATATGAAAATGTCTGAAACATGAATTTTACCTTCTGATTGTTAATGTTTTATTTGTGTCTAGTGGTCATTAGTAGAGGCTTGTCAGCTAGGGGGTGAGAATGGTACTTTAGCAGGAATTGGTGCTTATGGTGAGCATGGGCCTACAAATGAGCATTTGCAAAGGTTTAATTTGTAAATTAAAATAAATAAATAAATAAATAAAGATTTCTACAAAATAAAAGAAGCAAGGCAAAGGATCCATGGATCTATCTATCTATTGCCTATCTTCCTAATCTTAAAGATATTTTAATTTTGTATCTCCTATGTTTTCTATTTTTCTTGGTTGGTGGAACCAAAATAAGTACTTCTTTACACGGCTCTGAAACTTTCTTAATCTACTTCTTTCTCCTCCTCTCATTCCTCAAGCTTTCTTATACATGAGATTTAAAGATGCTCTACACCAGCCTTTCTAAACCTTTTCATCCTTGAGGAACCCTTGATATAATTCTCCTGTAGAATTTCTGGGACCTACTTGCTAAAACCATTTTTGTTTTTGGAAACAGCTGCTTGAATTGGTAGTCAGAAGGGTCACCCTTCTAAAAAACACTAGATTACTAGATTACTAAAAGATTATCAAAATATATGTGGGGTAAGGGATTCCTCTCTGTTTAGTCTTGCATTGGTTTATGCCAGCCCCTGGGTTTTAGAAGAAAAGAACTAGTTTCAAATCACAAGAGTGAGTATGGATGAAACCAAGAGAAACAGAGGTATTTGGCAAAAAAAAAAAAAATATTTACTTGATGTGTTTCATATAAGGTCTTCAGGGAGCCATCTGAAAGAACAGTAAAAGGGCATTGGTCCTGTTAGTCCTGCCCCCGAATTAATACTATTCCAAATACCATACAAGAATTAGAATAAAATATATATATATATATATATATATATATATATATATATTTATTGTATTAAGTTCTGATAGGGTGACAGTTGGCACTTTCTTTCTATGACTACTAATTAAAGCTGAGCATTCTTTGCCAAATAAAATTTCCATGATTGGTGTCATGTTCCTTTAATACAATGGAAGGATTAACATTTCCTTCTTAGTTTATCTAATGTTGTATGGGAAGCCTCCAGGACATTGATTATGACATTATACCTGTAATTAAATTAAGGCTTTTCCCTTCAGTTACCAACTGCAAAAATTAGTTCTTTCACACAACCTTTCATCGCATTACAGTGCAAATAAAAGGGAGACTTATCAACGTTTCCTGGTAGTCCTTGCAAGTAAATAGATTTAAGCAATCCCTGACCAATCATGGTTTTAGCATCTAAACCTAATAACTAAAATTTGATAGAAGCTACCAAATTTTGGAGATAGGTGGACACATTTTAAGTGCAAAGTACGTAAGCAAATACTAAACTGGGATGAAATTGCCATAAAAGTCAGTGTTTAGGCACTTTGTGTTATGGAGTGACAACTGTCTTATAACTTTGTTTCTGCATTGTCACTATTTACCCCATTTTAGATGACCAAGAACTTCGCTGAGACATATTGTGCAGGCATGGTCCCCGTTGTCATTACTAGAATACAGGTCCAGTGATGTGCAGCCAATGGTGCAGCAAGTACAGGTAGAAGGAAAATAGTTAAAAGAGACTGTAGAAGGAGCACTGAGAAGTCTAGAAGAATAAAAAAAAATTGGAAATGATATGTCCATGCCCACTCATTATGGCAATGATATGTGGGTATAGTCCAGTTACACCAAATATACTTGTGGTCTCATACTGTATATACTGCAGATATTGTATAACTGCTATGGTACATGAAATTTAAATATGAGGACCACCTCTGGTGACTGGTCTTTAGGAGGTCTTTGAGTGTAAGTTGGCTTCATTCCATAATCCAGTGTTTTTCAACCAGACACTCTTCCCAATGGTAAGTGTAAGAGGCATTCTTTTTACTGACCACCACACTAATGTACAGTGAGCTGTGAATATAGTAATTAAAGAAGGAGCTGCATGAAGACCTGAACATTTTTTAAGGGTTCCCCCATGTTGAGAAACAATGTTCTAGTCAGTTAACCATTACAACAAGCATGCAGGACACTGTGCAAACTTCACTAGTTGTATAATCATTGAAGGTTAGTTACTCACTAGTGAAGCTGGGATCAGAATGATGACCCTAGAACCAGCACATTTCAAAAAACAGGTCATCAATGGCATTACCATGTTTCTGACCTTTTTTTTTTAACTTTTTGTATTTCATTTATTTTATTTTCATTCATTCAACTCAGAATACTAAAGGGCATCCTGTTGTGGAAGTATTGTAGGGGACAAATCCAGACTAAAGGTGAATATTACAACTTTAGGTACTTGTAACCCTATCTGGAAGCCCATTTCTATGGTGAAAATATCTCAATTATGTTAAATTATGATAAATTTACCTAATAGGTGATCTTTATTATGCAACCCCCCTTTACATCATGGTGAGCCTTTGGCCTTGCTGGCCATACATGCAATATTTACCCAATTTAATCCGATTGTTACTTTGAATGAAGGATAGAAGTGATTGCTCAGTACAATCTCTTCTAACTGCTACACATTTGGAGGGACTTTTGTGAACCAGTTCCGATATTTCTCTCTTTGCTATTTAGTGGTCCCTCTTTTTGGTACGAATTAAACTTCTCTTTTATCGGTTTGTATTTTGTATAATATTTTATAGAAAGTGAGGAGTCAGGAGAGGGACCTTTTCCATACACACTTTGGGCTTTATAGAACAATGAGATATACGGTATAATATCCTTTATCACAACACCAATATAAACTGGGCTTGGTCCATTTTTGATCATCTTCTGATAGTTGGCTTTTCATGTACAATTGTTTTTAATTATATTATACTGATAATTATTTATACCAGAGGAGGAAAACTTACCTTAAGCAGGAGGCCTCAAATGTAATTGTACAGAAAGCTGTCAGAGACTGTAGATTTGTCTCAGGAGATGGTCAGAGAACATGAACATACTATGGGAATTGCTGGAGACTGGGGACAGTCAAGAGCTAGAAATACATTACATGAAGCTAGAGATCATTGCTACTAAAGACCCTTTACAAATCAATGCTAGTACATTTGTGCTTCTTTCGCCCCACCTAAAAAATGTCTGGTGCCATATCATGCAAGATAAACAGAACAGAAAATGAAAGAAAGAAACAAACCAAACTCAGTCACAACAAAATGAAAAAAAAAACATACAAACGCGTAGTGCGTTATTTACATCCCAACACAAGTGGTTCAAGGAAGCATGACATTGCCTTGATGCGTTTTGTACTACCAGGTTTCAGCTTGAAGCTAGTCTAACAAATATTTTTCCTTCATTAGGTTGAGTATTTACCAGAATAAAGAATATTATCTTCATAGGCCCCGAAGGAATAAGGGCAGCAGATTGGCTAGCAGGGGATAAAAGAGTGTTGAACTATAGAGGCCTACAGTACTCAGAAGGACCTTGACATTGAAAAAAAGGCCTTTCTGCAAGCAAGTTTGTTTGGGGAGGAAAGGGAGAGCACTATGGGGATCTGTTGTATCAGAGAAGACAACATTGGACAGAAAAAAAATCATTATAGTCAATAAATAACATGATAAATGGCACTAGGGGAATATATCAACATTGCCTACTACTGCTCATTCCACAACAACAATTTGTCCCATAGGGATGGAGGTAAAATGATTAAATCTTTATATAATCCAAAATTTTTTGTTGGAATTTATAGAGACCCGCTTCCCGCTGCTTAGTGACACTTGTTTATTTAGTGCTGGTGAATGAATGCTCACAATAGTGTATCAGCTGCCTAAAGTAAACAGCAGCTTTGTCAGCTTATTTGTTATAATGAATGGTAAACAGTAAAGTGAGAACTCTTTATAGCCTTTCATTGGTATAAACAGCCACTTACCCAAATCCCTCATAAATGAATACAATGACAATATACTATGAAGTAATACTGAATGACAGTGTACTGTGCAGGTATGAGCAGGGGGAAGTATAATATAATATGTACAGTTGTAATATTGACGAAGAAATGTTTTATCATTCACATTTTTCCCTGCAATCACCTGTATATAATGTGTATTGTACTATTATAACACAGTTACAATATATAACACAAGAATATTTTATTTCTCAGTATGTAATATATGTAATACATTATGATATGTATAAAGTAATAAATATTTTCTTCTTTATGTGCTTTTTACATAAAAAATGATGCACCAAGGATTTAAATACCCAGTTATAGCAAGAGGTTTGAGAGCGGATTGGCTGCTTTCACATACCAGTATCGGAATGGGTCTCCGGGGGTCCGGAACTACCCCTGCACACTGCTCCAATCAACAACACTGCTCAGGAAATTAAGTTACAAACCTGAAGTCCCTCATCACCTGGTAAAAAACTGGCACCCCACATCCCTGGCAAAAAGTAGTGAAACTTGAGGTGTGGCAATGGCTCTCTGTTGTTTAGTATATACAGAGTGAAGGGTCTGCACCAAAGGTAGGAAATGTAGATCTGAGCATGGCCCCTTATCATTTCTATGGTATTCCAAGTGCAATTTTAGTTTAAAAAAATAAATAAATAAACGAGCCTAGCATGCACCAGAATAGAGCTTGTTATTTTATTAAAAGAAAAATATTGTTTTGCATATTGATGGACATCAGTTTTAATGGCTGTGCTTAAAAACATAATAAAATATATATTGGTTGTATAAATGATAGCAAGTCTCTGAATACATGACCCCACACTTGTTTAATAATAGATAGAAGAGACATAACTGAAGCATAATAATTCAAAAGAAAAGCTGAGCCAGGACTGGTGGCTGCCTATTACCGGTCTAACAGGTAGCAATAGGTGGGATGAAGGATGAGCCATGTAGCTTCACCCATAAGGTGAAGAGAGATGGAGCATCTGACCATCTCTTCCAGGCTGTTTCATTAATGAAATATTCCTGTTTACTGTATATGATCAGGATGTGCTTACCTGTTCCCACAGACCCTTTCTTAGAATTAGCATTCATGTCATTTGCATTTACATCAATGCTTTTCATGTTTGTGAACCCCAATCCTGCCCACTTTAGGGTTTAGACAATTATGGGTTAAAGCGGACCTCCCATTGTGCAGTTGCTATTGCTGAACTTGAAAAGAATGCTATAGACCTGGATGGAAAGCTGATCTTACAAGTCCAGTAGTGTCAGTAACTCACCTGAAAAAAAGCATTCAGCTGAGTGACAAGTTGTGCTGTAATTAGCTGAACACCTGAGCTGTATATTCATTCTGGGTCAGGGATACAGAAGGTATTACCCACCTGAGCGATAAGCCCGACCTTGGTACGGGCTTCAAAAAGTTACAATTATCGATAAACTTGAACTTTTCTCACTGTATGTAAATAGTGAGAAAAGTTCGGGTTTATCGATCACTTACCTGATACTGATGAATGTTGGTACGGTGGTTTGAACAAACCTGATTGATAAGAATCTGTGCTTTCCTTCGAATGCAGTAGTTGGATAATATGATTTTAAAGCTAAATCACTGGAATTTTTGTTAAGTGTTGCATTGGATTTGATAATGTTGGGGAGCCCTGGGACCCCTCCTCATTTCTGCATCGGAGGCATTGCTCAGATTTGTACCTCTATTTCTTGCCTGAAGGTCCTGCTCAACTCTTGGCTCCACTGGTTTTTGTCTCATTCAGAGGAACATTATGAAGCCTTTGTTCTAGGTGGATATCTCAGTGCTGCTGTCTCCACTCTCCAGACTGCTTTCACCTACATTTCTGCATTTGATTATCTAGTGTTCAGGAGCAGCAGGAGGCCAAAGACAGTGATGGGAGAGTAAAGGTAGCCAACCTTAGTTGAGTGTGGTCATTATTAATTCTATTCTCATGTTTTTTTTCTTAGAGTACCTGATACCTGACTGGGGGGGTAATGGAAATTTTCATAAAATTTTGGTAAAATGCATTGTCCACAACCCATGCAGAAGATGAAATTAGGGTTTTGAAAGGTTGTGGAGAGCAAAAAAAAAAAAAAGGAATAAACCAAACATTACTAAAACGTACTATCTAAATAAAGAGAAAAATATATTTTCTTCAAGAAAATTTTCCTTAAGCAGCTTAAGCAAAAGAATTTCCACTTTTATAGCTAAACTTATGAACGAGAGCAGCGATTTCTGATGAACTAATAACGGTCATTTTAGGGATTTATTCATACAAATTAATCCTGCCTGCGCTGGTTGGCTGAAGTCAGATTGACAGAGATTACATGTCTATACGCATGGTGTGATTTCTGCAGAATTCTCCTAGCCAACCCTAGTCAGTGGACAAATAAAATAAGAGAATTGATCACCTACTATGCCTTTTATATACCCATACATGTGAATTTGTATGCCGTCAATGTTATCAAGCCCAACTGCCCCTAAACTGGAGGGATGGATTGGTCTCATGATTTTTCTCTTTCCTAACGAAAGTCATCTTGCAAAATTGAGACTAACATATACACGTATGTTCAATGATGTTGGTAACGGTATGATTTAATGTTATTGATTTATGAATATACATGTGAATGTCATGTGATGACAGGTGTCTTAAAATCTATAACAGTGCTTGCTGGTAGGTTTTATACTTTTGCAGGTTCTGGATTTGGCTCCAGACTTTTAGTAAATGGAACTGGTAATCTATAGAACTCAGCCAGAGGGACTTAGACAAGCTTTCCCATTTAGTCGTCCATCTTTTTAGATATAGCTATAGTATCCATATCCCTTTAAAAATATATACATATTTTCCTATTTATGGTGTTTTTGAGCCTAACTTTTTTATTCAAGCTCTAAATAGCTAGTTTCAAGAAAATGTAATTGTAAAAAAAAAAAAAAAAAAAAAAGTCCAACAGATATTTTTTTTTTAAAAAATGAACAGCATTTTTCTTTACATAGTTGATGGTGTACAGCTTCCCCAGAAGTTGAGAGGTATAACTTTATGTTTGGGATCACCACCTGATGTTGTACGAAGCTCAGGGGTTGTAAAGATTTCAGGCATGAGGCCAGTTTCTCACTATCACTGCAATCAAGGCACTATCTGTGCTCAGCTTTATATTTTTATTTCAAAGGGAGTGAAAACATCAGTAAATTTGTGTAAATATTGTGTGTAAACAGTGACCAAAGAGTCCTCTAGCTGGTCTGCCTGCCCTGTTTATACACAATATTTATCATAACAACAAAACCCCAAATTGGTCTGCTAAATTCCAAATATTGATCAATTTGCATTTTTGTGTCTATTGTGTTAGCAGGCCTCACACCTTACAAAGCATCACTTAGCAGCCTCAAAGGATCTACATTAGCATTCATTACAGGACCACAAAAGCATCATCACAACTGCAGAGCAATCAGCCAAAAGGTAGACTGAGCAGAGACAGCGGATAATTTGAAATTCAAAGCACAGGTGACTCCTTTTGTCTGAACCTCTCTTGTATTCTCTATCACCCAAACCAAGCTATACATATGTATGGAGGAGATGGTTAGTGGAGCCATTACAATTAGAAACATCTTGGCTGGCCCTTGTCATTCCAATATGGCGCCAAGTTGAGTGAACCATTTCCCCAACAGTAATACAATAGAATATATTTAAAGCATAGCTGCAGTCCCTCCCTAATGGAGCCCATGTGTCTCCAATAAAAGACAAAGGAGTTTTTAAAACAAAGCTTCTTGTATATTCTCCTAGGATAGTATATGAGTGGAGGTTTCTGGAGTCACCATTAGTTTGTAGTAGTTACATATGAAGGACACTTTGTGCATTAATAAATTTTATGTTACAGTTTAAACTTAAAAAGAAAAAGAGGAAGTATTCAAGATACACAAAACAGGAACATATAACTTCAGTTTCTCCCTATAGATCACGAGAAAGTAGGGGTTTCAACATAGATTCCAGGATATTCTCCTAGGATAGAATGTGAGGGGAGGTTTTAGGAGTCACTTTATGTATCCAATACCCATAATGCCCAAAATTGCGTAGGTATTGGCCAAATAAGTTTGATCTTCATAATAGGTAGAACATTCATGTTTGGAGCTGATTTGGCTTGGGATTTGCAAAGTAAAAAATTAACAAGCAAACCAGCAAAAAAGATGTACAAGGAACTAGGGATGGGGTGTCTGCATGTATAGCTCTGTATTCGGACCTTGGAGATACACAAAATTTACCACTACACAAATACATTATAAATGCATTTAATTTTTTTAATGTTCAATGTAAAAAAATATTTTAAATGCACTAATTTGTATGAATAGAGAGATTACACAGTACACTCAACACATAAGGTGAAAATATTTAATTCTTCATGTAATGAAGATGAGCGAACATAGAGTTCGAACACCAAGTTCGACCGAACTTGGGGTACCCAAACTTTACAGTTCAGGTTCGCTCATCACTAGTAATGAATGAAACAATGAACATATTCTCCTAAACTTGCTTTATTAAATTTATTTCTATTTTCCCCATATTAATCTTTGTTATTTCTAACCAGCTCTAAATAATTCCTGTACATTTCGCACCTTAATATTTTTCTGCTTTTTTACCATTATTATTTAGGTGTATAAACAAATACACATTTTTCTTTTTTAATTAAAGTATTTCATCTATTCCTTTGACATAAACTAGAAAAATTGTATACATTTTAAAAAAAATGTATATACAATAAAATGTAATTTATAGTTAAAAGCATTATTTGCATATTTTTAACTATCCATTAAATTTAAATCCTAAAAAACAAATATATGCATTTTTCCTTCCTGTGTAATTATAAAGTTATTGCCAAATAAACATATCGAAAATGTTGAAATCTCCACCCTATAAAAGGTTATATATAGATGAACCAGTGTTTAAAGAAAATTTAACCATCATATCATTTTTTTTTCCAAGTTCACACCGACATTGTAATCTTTGATTATAAAGCAGGTTTATTTGACCATATTGTAGCCATTAGGTTTAATCTGCTTGCTCAATATGTAAGCTTCATGGTTTCTTTTGATTAATTGGTTCTTAAAATCAGCTTTTCAGTGAATTTTTCCTGTAGGGACCTTGTAGTGTTTGGCAGGCAGAGACCTCCTGCTGGTATATGTTGTCATTCCCTGTCATTGTTTACATATCAATAGTCCTGCTCATTGTAGGGCCACCTGTAAAAAGGTGTAACCTGTAAGNAGATGTAAATGTTTTATTTGTGTTTCCCTGTGTGGTAACAGAAATACAAATGTACATACTGGGAAATCATTGGTTGGATTTCTGCCCCGGGGATATTTTTTTTCTTTTTTAATGCAGTTTTAACCTTACTAAGGCTACATACAAATGTGCACTTTTGTATGCACTAACGACTGCACGACGCATGAACGAGCTCTGTACATACAGCACGGTTCTGCTCTATGGAGAGGGGGAGAACAATGGACTGGCACCTCGCTGCACTCTCTCCCCTTCACTTCCATTAGGATAGTTTGTCGTCCATGGAGCCGCCAGGACCATCATTCGGACGATGAGCGCTGTACACAAGGTTATCGTCCGATATCGGCCCTGAGCCAATTATCACACAAGAACAATTAAAAAGGTGTACGCAGCCCAAGTTTGTTTTTATGCTAGATTATGTAATATAGGAAGCTGTACCGATTTCTCCACTTAATTTGCATTTTCCTATATTTTTGTGACTAGTTTAATCCGTTCCTCAGACAAAAAGGTAAGAGGACCAGGTCCCTTCTATGAAGGTAAAACCAATGACATGTGACAGTTCATTATAGCTTAAGTAAACTTAGACTAATTATACACTATCGTATCATATGGGGTCTTTTAATTCCTAATAATTGGGGTATAAAAAAATTAGCAAGGCAGGTCAGTATCAGCAATAGTCATCTGACCGCTAAGAAATCAATTTTACTGTAATATGAGCTACCAGAGTGTAAGTTGCTGAGACTGTCCATGATTATCATCAGCACCACCATTTACAAGCACCCCTACCCATGCACAGTTTTGAGATGTTCCAATGTTGATTATAAACCTGTAATAAAAGAACCTCTCAAAGCAGTTTCATTTTTTGGGATTTGCATAGTACATGTTTCTTGTGCCAGTACCCAGCTCCTTAATGCATTTTTACAGTATTTTGCCTATTAGCTCCTAAAAGGTTCAGAATCTAATAATAGGATTTGTCCCCTTGACACTCGGATTCACCACTTAGTATAGATTTCGTGCAGGAGTTACTGAACCCTTAGCAAATCAAAACCAAGTAAATTCACCCATCTTTACCCATGAAGGTGAAATAAAAAATATTCTGAATATCAATTTACATTTCAATAAATGAAAATAGAATGTAGAATGACAATTTTACCTAATATATTAAACACTAATATATATATATATATAATTAGTCCTGTAGGTTAATATACTTAAATATGTCTTCTCTATTGATCTTTAATAACTAGAATATATGATTACTGTCCAGCATCAAATAGGTGGCTGTTAAAAAAAAAAATAATAATATGTTGCATTAAAGATTATATTTCATCATTTTGCTAGCACATGGAGCTGATACATTTACATCCTAAGTACATCAATTAATACCATCAGTACATTGGTATCCTCATCTGATGAAAAAAAATACAAATAACTAAAATGAGATCTGCAACAGCACAAACAGCTTATTACACAATGCAGAAAATTCACACAAATTGAATTAGAGGACATATGGATTAACAACTTCCTACAAAGAGCATGGACATTTTATAGCACTCTTGATTTATTACTAGCAAGTTATTAATTTACTCCTATAACTAACTATGTTCTGCTACATTACAGAGTATGCATAAAACATTTAAAGGGCAAATTAAAAATGAATATGTTTAATAGGAAATTTCTGAGCAAAATAACAAAAAAAAACAAACAATGTTAATGCATGAGAGAAATATATATATATATATATTTTTTTTTTTTTTTTTTTTTGGGAAAAAAGTTGAATTTGCATACAATTTAGCAATGTCTATAGTATAGATATTGTTACAGCAAAATTTTTTTACCTGGCTATTTATACCTTTACAGTATAGCACACAAAGGAATACAAATATATTAGTAGTGTCCTTTAAAGGAATAATTGAACCTAACTCCTCTCCAAAACTTTTTTTAAACCAAGTGTTTTTCTTTAGTTTAAGTCCTAAAGTAACCAAGTAATTAGCATGTTAAAAAAGTCCTTCAGACAGACTAATAGGACAATGAATGATAAAAGAGTGTTGCCTGTTTGGTGGTCAACCTTTCACTCTCCTCTTTTTCAACTGAAGCATCCAATTGGCTGTTGAGAATAAAATAACTTCTCAAACCACACCCATTGCTGGCCTCAGGCAGGGCGGATCCTACACTGGGGTCATATAAAGGAAGCACTCCAGATATATTGGCACCTGTTACCTTGAAAAGCAGATCACCAGAGATCTACAACTCTTCGTCAGCAAACTCATCAAAAAAGCACTCAAGACCAAAGAAATGGCCACATATTATGAAGATGTCAACATGTATGAATCTCAACATGTGCAAAATCTGCAGCACTCACAGGGAGCACCTTACTATGGGCTAGGGGATTCTACTCCAACAAACCCCTATTTGTGGTTTGGTGGGCCTGACGTAAACAGTTACCTTTATGGACATAATTCTGCTTGTTTCATACCACCAACATATGAACCACAAGGACAATTCTTGCATAATGCTTCAAGTTTTGGAGGGCCAGACTCTGGGTGGTGGTCCATAGCCTCCCAGGAAGAACTGCAGAAGTATGTAAGGCCGCCATACTCTTACTCGGCCCTTATCGCCATGGCCATACAAAGCACCCCAAAAAAGAAGATCACACTCAGCCAGATCTACCAGTATGTAGCCGAGAAATTTCCATATTACAAAAACAGCAAAGCAGGATGGCAAAACTCTATAAGGCACAATTTGTCTATTCATGACTGCTTCAAGAAAGTTCCAAGGAAGGAGGAGGACCCAGGTAAGATATTTATATATGTCATGTCTACATTTTGCAACAAATGTACCGTAACTGTTGGTGGGACTGTCCTAATTCTGACTCAAACTAGTCTTGCTTTATGTATTACAAAAAGCAGGAGGTTGAAACTTTAAGCAGTACTTCACTTCCCCCTAAGTATTTTAACTCTTAAGAGTTTTAAATAACTAAAAATAGGAGTTCCTATTACATATATATGTGTGCATTAAAACAAAAGTGGAACTTTATTTACCTACAAATTGTATGTCTAAATAGTAAAAATGTTTTAGAGTTAATTAGGTACCAATTATTAATATGACAATAATGGAGTTGTAAAAAAAAATTTCCAAGCTAAATATTTGTATTTTTTATTATTATTATTATTACTTTGGGACCACAGATATGTGGTTATGTATGTTTGACTGCCAATTTTGTGACCGTGGATGCCAAGTAGCATCCAGAAATAATGCTTCTTTTGAATTGTTGGCAGAATACAGAGTTTATTTTTTATCTATGTTTGTCCCTAGACTATTTTAGTGACATGACTGGACTACAGCACTGCGTAATAAGTCAGCAATTTATCGATAATATCTTACTACGGAGTTTTACCTAATTTGAGGTACTATACATTTAAGTTACAGTGCTTTGAACCTGACAGAAAATTAGGGAAATATATTGTTTCCATAAATCTGAAAGTTTGCTTGTCTACAACGGAAATGTAGAAATAACATTATTCAGCCCCCGAGGTGCCCACTGACATTAGAAGCTCATTGTTCTAGATGTGTAATTTTGGCAATGTCTTCTAGCTTTGGAAAACATTTGTCAGTAGGATGAATGGGGACATTTCTGACAAAATTATTGGTATGGGTTATTGTACCTAACAAATGTCATGTATGATGTCCTAAATGGTCTTTAGTGACAAAGTGGTTTTAACTCAGTTAATAATTTAGTATCAGCACCAACTAATATTTATTACTGGAGACCATATTGCTGGTCGGCAGGGTTTATTTTTTCTATTGTGACTTACATTTTGGCAATTCATTTTTTTTTTCCTTTTTAACAGGAAAGGGAAATTATTGGACCCTGGACCCGAAAAGTGAAAAGATATTTGACAACGGACACTTTAGAAGAAGGAGAAAACAGAGATAGGACTCCAGCAAAGAGGGCCACTTTGCTTTAGAGTGAAAGGTTAGAAGTACCATGTGCTAATCCCTTTAAATCCTAGAGATGGAAATGACCAGGAGGTAAAGCACCTCTTCTCCAGCCACCAGCTTTGTTTGAATTACTTATAGCATGGCCTCTATG
Source organism: Pyxicephalus adspersus (assembly GCF_032062135.1). Classification (NCBI taxonomy): domain Eukaryota; kingdom Metazoa; phylum Chordata; class Amphibia; order Anura; family Pyxicephalidae; genus Pyxicephalus; species Pyxicephalus adspersus. The sequence continues at coordinate 143,733,132 of NC_092860.1, read as the reverse complement.
AACTCCTCAGAATAGGCAGATGTCTTTGGGGCTGGTCCATGAACTCACTGAGGAACATTTCTGATGTAATGGTCAGCAAATCTACAGGACAGCTTGTATCTCAGCAGAGCTCCAAATACAACACTTTCTCTAGTTCCACCAATCTGGGTACAGTTCAGCAGCCATTATTACACCAACTTCAATGGCAACAGCTTGAAATAATCAAGGAAGGAAGTGAAGTTTGAATTCGGAAGAGTAAATGATGAAGGAAATAGTTAAGAAAATGAACCAATGTTTCTGTACATACACAAGTTCTATTGTGTGCATAGGGGACTTTTCTTTATTACCGTTATTTATGTAGATTATTTATATTATATATTTATCTATTACACTTACTATTAGGAATTTTTTTTTTCTTTTTTGCAATAAACTTTTTTACAACCTTTTTTTGTTTAACTTACATTTTGAAGCAATATACTGGGGAAATGGCACTGACTTTAAAAAAAGAAAAGTCTAATCGGATAGATTAGATAAGTCTTTGCATGATACATGGAAAGACCTATGGAAGGCTCTTCAAATACAAAACATAGTTCTGGACATTTTATGTTATAATATAATTGTAGAATTCAGAGTTTCATTCAAATTATGTTTATACATTCAAATAATTTTTATAACCATACACCAGAATTAATAAAATTCTACAATATTTTAGGTTCATTTTTTACAGGTTGGGACATTTAGTGGTTACACACCAACAAACACTCTAAAAATGCCTATAAGTTGTAGCTTCAAAATAAAGTAGTAGATAAGGTTTTTAAACCTATGGACTACTAATGGTCAAAATTATTTTCCTTGGTCTGAAGAAAACACATTTAATCTAAAAATATTACACACATTTTTGGTTGGGACCCCCATAACAAAATCATGTTGCATTTTGTTAAAAAAATATGTTATATTAGTAATATAAATCCATAATCTATCAATTTTGTTTCCCCACCTTCATTGCTGTTGCTGACTTGCCGTGCTTTAATATGAAAACATGGGACCTGTAAACCTTACCTGGATTAGTGTTTTTTGTGTTGCAAGCAACTTACTTTTTTGTGGCTGTTGCCTAGTTTACAAATAGTCCTCATCTAGTTAATAAACTGAAATATAAGGCTTCACACATTTTAATATACTGCAAAGCTATAATACTTAGAAAATGATTTTTTTCAGTCTTTCTAAATATTATCGAAATATTAAAATGAACGTGTTACTGAGACTGTTGTATCTGTTACAGGCTCTCCCTATAGCTATTCAAAAATATCTATACCCTGCTTTTCAATTTAGTGTGGTAAGACATGGGTGCCAGATTAAATCATAAATTGCTGTTTCTACCCCAAGGAGTCTTGGGTGTGCCAAATTTCTCTAATATGCAGTGGCCCACCCCATGAGGACAGTTGATTGGTGCCGGCATTCGAGATGTAAACAGTGGGTGGGCCTGGAACAAATGTTTAATTGTCTATCATTACAATGACTCATGTAGGTCCTGAGCTTGAGCCCAAGAACTTTAAAACAACATTCTACTATATATATATATATATATATATATATATATATATATATATATATATATATAAATCTGTGTGATAACCTCCCCGCCTATATATATATATATATAACCACACACACACACACAAAATAAATCTGTGTGATAACCTCCCCGCCCCAAACCAATCACCATTCACATCATCCTTATTGTCTATGATTGGTAACCCATCCCTTTCACCAGGCTTGGAAAACCGAAAACTGTGTACATTCTGAGTATCTCAGAATTGATGGCACCAAACTGACACACTGGAGGGCCAACCAACTTTTGCACTTCTTTCCCCCCACCCATGCAAAACCTCCCCCGGTCTGACAGTTTTTGAGAGATTGTGTGTAGAGGAAGGGACACTCTCAGAAATGTCCCAAATTCTGCATTTACCACCCAAAAGGTTTTCCCCCACCTGCTTGAGGTCCTGGGAGGAAAGGATGGAGATAACACTGTCCCCTTTCAAGAGATCTCGTATGATACAACTTGCTCACAAATCTTCAATATGTAGTAAATTTCAGGAGCTGGTACAGGGTATCAAAGTGGCTACATCAGATATTCACAGCGGTATCTGACAGATGTTGGAGATGTGAACGGGATAGAGGCACCTTCCTCCATATCTTTGGTCTTGTCCGAGATGGAGACCATTTTGGAGCAAGGCGAGGAAAAAGTTTACGGATCTACATGTGCCGGATGATTCGGCCCTTTTCCTTCCGCACAGTGAGAGACCCCTGAAAGTGTACCATAAGTCACATATGACATATGGTTAATGCAGCTAGAGCCGGTATACATTGTGGAAACAACCACATTCACCATCTATACGATTGTGCTTCCACAAGATAAACAATCATGCTCATGGAAGACTTCACATCATCCCTACATGGCACAGGGAAGAAGACCTGCATCTCATGATCCTTATGGTTCCAGTTCGAGTCCTGAATACAGGGAGTATCTAACCCTGGCATTATCTAAATTATCTTAAATATCTAACTGTATGGGAATAGGCTTGCCAATTTTGGGGGTACCTCTTGACGAGTGGATTGAATAAGGTACTTATGTCTTCCATTCTTATCTCCATTAATACTGATTGGAAAGTCACCTCCACCCCCTACAGAAATTCTTTGGCTGGAAACAATATTACACACCACTAGTGCACACCCCAAATCAATTAACAGCATTGCCTATAGACAATATTTGCGGCTGAGGAGGGCTCTACCAAAGCAACTTTCCATGAAGTAAAGAACTTCCAAACAAGATTTTTTTACAAAAGGGATATCCAAAAAAGCCCATCAAAGGGGCATTAAGTAAATCAAGACAGGACAATGCAAAATTTTAATGAAAGATCTAACACAGCAACAAGCACTACAAGACTTCTAACATTAGGTTATTAATCTATACAGAAAATATGTCAAAAGCATTGGCACTTGCTGTGCTCGGACCCAACAATTAGAAATTTATTGGTGAAAAAAAATGCACATTACATATAGAAGAGCACCTTCCCTTAGGGATTACCTGTGTCCAGTCATTTCACGACTAACCCTACCCATTTCAGGGGCGCAAGAGTAACAAAATAGGGGCATTGTTTGCAATTGTTTTTGTCCTGTTACAGTATAGATTCAATTATTAGGATTTTGTTAAGCAGCATAAATCAGTTTGTTAGCAACTAAATGGTGCTGGATTGTATTTTTCATGCTTTTCAGGTTGCAATAGCAATGCGAAATCTAAACTAACTGAGCCAACCCCATGCCATCAGAAATACGTTAAATACGTGTTAATCAATATGCCAAAAAAAAACCCATGATTTATCATGTATATGTATAAACACACACAAAAAAAAAAAAATTGGAACACTTACCTGAAAAAAGATGCGCAAGTCTTTCCTTGCAAAAAGTGTGGTCAGGGTGTTTTTCAACTGATAGAACCCACTTCTGTGCACATAGCAGACCTGAGTTTTGATAAGACAATTTTGCTGTTTTTGGCCTTTCAACAAATCATATAAAAGGAAATGCTCAAAAACAAGAAACCACAAAGGGACCACACAGACTCCACTAAATTTATATTACACACATTATATTACACACACTATTTATGCAGGACCAACATTTAAAATTGGTAATAAAGACATTATTGCAATGAAACAATATGGCTACAAAGACAATACCATAGCATTGACATTCATTTATTCAATGCAAGGTGGGCAGTGTAAAAAGCAAAAACATCACCTGTGCTAAATAGTAGGCAAACTATACATACATTTATCTTATTTTTACTTATACTAATCTATGCTGCTATATCTTAAAATTATAAGACACCAAAACAAGACAGACAACGCTTTTATATGCACATCGTTATGCACATAGGGGTTACCTATAATTGGGACATGCACAGCCCCTGAAGATATACATGTATTTATATGTTTTAATATATACATATTTATATACATAACATATTTATGTACTGTAGTTACCAGGTTACATACGAGATAGGTACTGTAGGTTGAATTTGTTTGCAAGTTAATAAACGCAATTAGGACAGATGTTTGTCTCCACATATTAGGCACCATGGTGTCATTTACTGTATAAAATCCTCACTGAGCGAATCACAAACATAGCAAAAAAAAAAAAAA